>NC_051445.1:30228651-30229404 GCF_001649575.2 Kryptolebias marmoratus
AATTACCAACAAACATTGAAATTATCAAAAGGTGCTTTATTTGAGAACTTTGATAGCTTATAAACTGACATTCATGACCATTTCTGGATTGTCCCTCGTCTGCAGCTCTCCTCACATGTTTTGCAGACACAAAGTGTTTGTCGATGAATAACTTGCGTTCATGTTTGATGATTACACTGCAGGACGTGCAAAACAGCTTCACCCCACTCTCGTGCAGCTGGGTAGGAAACTGGTTTGTGACCGCAGGGAAGTTAGTTTTAAGTTGGATGCTGGATATTCGCGCTCTGCAGAGTTAGCGGCATCTAGCTCATGGCTGACCCGAAACAGGAAAGCTGATGTCGGCCAGCCATTCTCTGCCGGCCCCTTCTCTCACACGCGGTGGTTCACTTAGGGACAGCTGGCCGACATTAGAGTTCCTGTTTCGGGTCAGCTGTGAGCTACACGCCGCTAACTCCGCGGAGCGCGAATATCCAATATCCAATATCCAATATCCAACTTAAAACTAACTTCACTGCGGTGTTTTGCGTGGTCCTTTGCTGAAATTTTTGTGGGCAAATGTGAAGCTTTAGCGCACATTTTCGCTTCGGTCGCTGCTACTGCATGCTCCCGGCATTCTGATGTTAACAGGATGTGACGTCATGTCTTCTTCGTAAGTTATTTGGTGTTATTTTGTATTCCACACTACACAAACCCACAAAGAAGATACTAGACCGCAGAAACGGTGGCAAATCACTTTAGAAACAATAAATATTG
>NC_051445.1:30232587-30236061 GCF_001649575.2 Kryptolebias marmoratus
GCCTGTGGTCATCGGGGCCCTAGGGGCAGTCACCCCCAAACTGGAGCAGTGGCTACAACAGATCCCAGGAACAACATCAGACATCTCAGTCCAGAAATGTGCAGTTCTAGGCACAGCCAAGATACTGCGCAGAACCCTCAAGCTCCGAGGCCTCTGGTAGAGGACCCGAGCTCAGAGGATGAAACAAGACCACCCGCGGAGGGTGAGAAGGGAATTTTTTTTTTTTATATATATATATATTATTTCTCAGTAGACAAGCTGTATTCACACATCAGCTTATTATTGACTATATGGAAGGGGTTATCATAATTATTATTTTATTTATGTTGAAAAACATAAAAAAGTAAAATTATCAACCATTACTGTTTGAATAGGAATGCTTTAATGAAGTCACATTGAATCACCAGCTGTCTAAAGTTTAAAGTGATTGTATGATCCAACTTGCAAAGTGATTAGGTTGTTTTATGACATCATAGATTTTAAAAAGTTGTGTTCATGCTGTCCATATTAAATGTGTGAATGTATTCAAGTTTTCAAGCACATTTCTAATTTTTGCTGAAAATTATAGGAGTTAATTTAAAAAATGAGATCTGGTCAGATGGAATGATTTTACCTACATTTAGAAACGATAAGTAATATTTTATAGAGTAAATAATGATAAAATAAAAATATATCCCTTAAGAAATATTGCATTGTGATTAAATTCAAAAAGTAAAATACCAACAGCTGATTAACGTTTAATTGCGGAGCACTGACTTAAAATGACTGGAATTTTTACACTTTGTGTTATTTGACAATGTGTTTAAAATGTTACACCAGGTATAACTATGATGATATATAAATGTTGTGTCAGTCTGTGTTTTAATATTTGGGTTCTCATTTCTTCTTACGGTTTAAAGTGAAACTGAACTCATCACCTGTTCTGGAACAACAGGTGATGACTTCAATCTCTGGTGGTCAAACCAGGCTTAAAGAAATCAACATCTGTGATTGTAAGGTCATAATAGCAGCTAAACTGTTAACCTCACTTTGTAGTCCTGCCCTCTTGTAATCCACTGACCAGGAATTAGTAGTTCAATTCATTTTATTTATACAGTGCCAATTCACAACAAAAATCATTTTTCTTATTAAACCTTTATTTTACCAGGAAAGAAATCCATTGAGATTATTAATATCTTTTAAAAGGATGTCCTGAACAAGATAAGAAGCAGCACAATGTGCAAGGTGCAAACAAACCATTACATTTACAGCAACAGTCTTAATACCAGTAGCAGTAAAATATTTACAACAAAATATCAGGTAATAAGACAAAAGACATTGCAAGTTTAAAAAACATCACAATTTGAGACACTTAAACATTACAGGTGCAAGATGTGACTAAAACCTCTGACAGTTTTTGTCTAAAACTAGATAAAGGACTAAGATACTCCAACCTCAACTTAAACTGCACATCACTCCAAGACCACAGGCTAAAATAGAACAAACTCATCTTTCCTGACTTCCCTGTAGCCAGCTACTGGCCCTGAGAGTGTGTGTTCTGGAACAGAATGAACTTGGAGTAGATATATGACCGCTTTACATTCGTATATATAAAAATATTTCTGGAATTCAAAGAACTAGTAGAATCCACAAAATTTGTTTATATGCAGATGATGTGTTGCTCTTTCTAGAGAATGCAGACTCCAGTCTTACAGAGACAACCTTAAAAAATAAATTATCAACAATTTCAGACTACTCTATTAATTGGAACAAATCAAAGGCCCTACATAACTCCTCTAAAATCCATCTCTTCCCAACCATTCCTTTACAGATCGGAAACATCAGGTACCTGGGCATCAATATTTCTAAAAGGCTGAATGAGCTGACACAGTTAAATTATGTTCTATTACTCAAATTAATACAAAGCGATCTCACACGGTGGAGAACTCTCCCTCTCATGGGGCGGGTGTCTGCTATTAAAATGATGGTTCTCCCTAAACTAAACTATATCTTCTCTATGATCCCTGTTAAGCCATCCCAGACTTGGTTTAAAAGCTTAGATTCTATCATGTCAAATTTGTTATGGATATCAAACCCCCCCAATTTAAAAACATTACAAAAGGCTAAAAGTTTAGGAGGATTGGAACTTCCAAATTTTTATAAATACTACCTGACACATAGATTACAATATATCTTAAAATGGATATGAAAAACTCCTTCGGGTACTTTATGGATAGAAGTTGAACACACCCTATGTAAGGAAATCTGTATCTCAAATGTGTTCCATTTATCAGCCCTTTAATTAAACAGCATAGCTGTTTTAAAAGCATCAATATCAGTACAACTTTGACAGTCTGGTGGGAATATCTCAAAATGAATAAGTCTTCAATTCTCTCATGCAGACATACACCCATTTGGAAAAACCCAGACATCCTGCAAAACAAAAGGGCTCTTCACTTTTTAACAAGGAGTAGCAAAGGGATAAGTCATTTAGAGCAGCGGTCCCCAACCTTTTTAGCTCCACGGACAGGTTCATTATCAGACAGTATTTTCTTGGACTGGCCTTTAAAGGTATGGCTGATAAATACAACAAAATAAAATAATACGACCAGCATGAAAACTGAGGTATTTTTTAAAACATAATAAATGTAAATCCAACGTGTAGTCGCAACTTTGTTAACTGCATCCTGGTATTGCATTATCAACATGAATAACACCCTCTCCTCCTCTTAATGTTCTCTGGTCAATATGGCAATGTTTAAACATGCCCTTTAAAATAAGATACACCACAAATATAAAGTGCACAAATAATACAACTCACCATAACACTAAATCAGTGGGCGCCCTGTGCTTGTTTCCCAGTAACGAGACGGTCCCATCTAGGGCTTCCAGAGACGTTTGTTTTTTACTCATTTTGCTAGCTTGTGGGTTTGTTTTTAGCAGTAACGTATCACGTGACCTAGATAAGCATTTCGGCATGCATCAACAGGGAGTCATAGACAGATGTATGGAAAGAATCCGGTCATTTTTCAAAATAAATGTAGTTCAGACTCTGAAAAAAAAAAAAAGGAAAATCTGTAAGTTAATTATTTTTTCTGTGCGGCCCTGTACCCAATGACCCATACACCAGTACAGGTCCGCAGCATTGGTATTGGGGACATCTGATTTAGAGAATATATGTGATGGTGACAGGGCTTGACTTGGCAGGATTCAGCACAAGCAGACAAAGGCAAAGTTTTAAGGTTTTTATTGGAGATGCAACCCAAACTGGATTCTCGCTTCTGGACTCCGCACTCACGTCAGGATCCGAGCTGTGTGAAGCTGACACTCCACCCACGTCAAAAAATCCAGCAAATAGTCTGAATGGTTAGTGCTCCGTTTGTGCAGGTTTGTGCCGTTAAAATTTTCGTTTGTGCAGCTTTGGTTTCTGAGATATTAAAAATTATTTTTTAGGTCATCCAGAGTTCACCATCCCCCCATCTTGCTCCAAAACAA
>NC_051445.1:30236161-30250367 GCF_001649575.2 Kryptolebias marmoratus
TTGACAATTTAAGTACCTGTTAAATTTTAATTTTCCCTTGGAATAAATTATTTTTGAATTTAATTCAGAAGGTGTGCCTTTATGCATATACTTAAGTGTTAATGATTCAATATAAATGTAAAGGCTGCAAGATAGTGCCTCTCTATGTTTCAATAGGTTTAAAAAGTCTGGACTTCAAATATAAGTTGTGAATTTAAATAAATGCATATGTAAGCTAGCCATGTGTAAATCCTCTCTGCTTTTACGGGGATGGATCGCATCGAGTCAATATTTTATGTGAAACCTGAGCATTAATTTACTTACCTTGTTCAAAAATCAAAATCAGAGGGTTGGAAAAATTCAAAAAATTACTCATTCAAAACGATTTCTTTGAGACTGCTTGAATAATTTTAACGAGAGGTTGAAATTACACTTGCTCTGCCGCCAAAACAAGATAGGGGGGGCTCACTACAGTGTGGGTGGAGCATATCCCAGTTGACGTGTGAGAACTATGTCAAAGTTCACAAAAAATTTTATGTGCTTTTAAAAATCCTTGAAGCCCATACACATTTAATGTCAGAAATAGGATGAAATGATAAAAATAATTCAATTATTGTGGAGAGACCGCTATATTCGTGAGAAAACATTGCTATCTTAAAACATTTCTTGAAATGAGACAAATTTCTTCTTGTTCAAAATCTTTATTGAAGTTCAAAACAAAAGAAGGTACACATGGTACAACAGCTGAAAATCTGAAGAATTTAAACGAGCTAGCCCACTTTGGTTTGTTTTGAAGCAAGATGGGGTGACTGTGAACTCTGGATGACCTAAAAAAAATGTTTTAATATCTTAGAAACCAAAGCTGCACAAACGAAGCACTAACGAGCTAGCCTACTTTGGTTTGTTTTGGAGCAAGATGGGGTGACGGTGACGTCGTCGGCCAAAATTATAACTTTTAATATCTCAAAGATGAAAGCTGCACAAACGACAGTTTTAAGGGCACAAACGAAGCACTAACGAACTAGCCTACTTTGGTTTGTTTTGGAGCAAGATGGGGGGGGTGGTGAACTCTGGATGACCTAAAAAATAATTTTTAATATCTCAGAAACCAAAGCTGCACAAATTGAGCACTAACCATTCAGACTATTTGCTGGATTTTTTGAGGTGGGTGGGGTGTCAGCTTCACACAGCTCAGGATTCAGGCAGGTAAGACCAGCGAGGACTGAGGGTTGAGTGCAGTATGCTTGTACCAAGAGGGCTTCAGGCGGGTGGATAAGTCCAGGGCCAGGCGAGGGGTCAAAACCGGGAGATCCAATAGGTGCAGCCAAATCCAGAGAGGGATAATCCAGAAGGTAAAGTCCAGAAACATTAGCAGCAGTCGGTTACCAGGAGTCAGATTCAAAGATGGTGTCAGAAGTGGAGCAGGCAAGGTTTGAAGGTCAGGGTTCAGGTAATGGTCTGTGATCGAGAAGGCAAGTTGAGACTGAAATAATGCTGGACATTTACTAGGTTTCCCATTCAATAATCTGGCAGAGCATGACTGAACTTTGATCTTAAGTACTGGTATAAACAGGTCAGACTGATGACTGATTATGTGGGCATGGTAACAAAGGCGTGGCAGGATACTATGGAATACTACTGACTGTGGTGAAGCTGAAGGCAGGAGGTGTGGCAGGAACAGAGGAAACTGTGATAGATGGAGGTGATTTTTATGCCTTTTTATGTTCTAGAAGATTCATCCGTGTGGCAATCTAAGAGGACGAACCTGTGGAGGAGATAGATTTATCCAAGGTTCTTTTGTGCCATCACGACTTAGCTCCCGTATTTAGTAAACAGAAGGCCCTTTCTTTTCCCCCACATAGGCCCTACAATTGTTCTATCAACCTGTTACCTGGTGCCCCGCTTCCCTCCAGCCGTCTGTTTAACATCTTCGGACCTGAGAGGGAGGCCATGAAGACATATCGAAGACTCTTTGTCTTCCGGTATTATCCATCCATCTATGTCCCCTTTAGGGGCAGGTTTCTTCTTTGTGGGGAAAAACGATAAGACTCTCCAACCTTTATTGATTACAGAGGCCTCAATCAGATTACAATTAAGAATAAGTACCCGCTACCCCTTATTGACTCAGTTCATACGCAGTTACATTACACCACCATCTTTTCCTAATTAGATCTACGTAGTATACCACCGCAGAGACTCCCAAGATGGAGGCTAGTATCATCCCTACCACCTGTTTTTTTGGGCAACTTAACATGGGACATCGAAAACACCATCTCGTTGGCTCGACAATCTGACCCTGATCCTGGGATGGGTCCGACTGGTGAGCGCTACATCCCTAAAACTATCAGCAAAGTATTTGACTGAACACATAACCACCGGTTTACCCATCACCAGGGTATCTCGCCAAAGCCAGTCCACCTCCCACTCACCTGGAACCACACTCACCGGGACACCTTGTAAATACGCACCAGTGGAATCTGGAACCTCACCTCCAAACTCCTTTCACCCACTACTCTCATAAGAGTCCCTGCCCTGTTGACTAACAACTCTCCGGCATACTCCTGACGAGACCCGAGCTAACTGCTACCTGTCTTTTCCAGATCCTGTCCTGTGCACCAGACCTTGCTGTAAATAAAACCACTTACCTGTCGTCTCGTGTCTGTCTGTTACTGGGTTACTTGCTTTTGACAAGAAAACCTGTCAATACAGCATTGACAAACATAAAATCTTTCAATAGCATCAAATAAAATATATCCAGTCCAAATTTAAGATTAAACAGAAAAACGTACAACTTCCTCCAGTTATAACTAGCCTCCCTAAATTACAAGCCCTGTCATGTGGCACATATATTATAGCACTCCTAGTGGCTGGTTTGGGAACTGGTGTATTTTGTAACCACATGGGGAGGGGTCAGCCATTTTGTTGAATCCTCTGTATTGAGACGTGGAGAAGCTTTGCAAGTTTATATTTTGTATGTTAATAGAACAGAATTAATGCATATTTTGCTTCTTAACTTTAGTTTGAGTAAGTTTTACGTATGATTATTAGTTTCGTTTAACCAGGGATAATTCAGCCAATAAGGATGTGATGTGAAGACATTGCATTACATAATAGTTTGATTTTTGTATTCTTACAGTTTCAGAATGACATGTTCCGGATGCATTGTAATTGTCAATGAAGATGAAGACAAACAAGTAAACCAACTTCGACTTACTTCTGGAAGAGTGGCTCCAACAGATCCCAGGAACAATCTCAGAGATCTGTCCAAAAGATTGAAGTCCTAGGAACAGCTAATATACTGCACAGAATCCTTAAACTCCCAGGACTCTGGTAGAGAACTTGAGCTTTAAGGGAAGCAAAACAGTCTGTGGGAAAAAAAAAAAAAAAATAGGGCAAGCTGTGTGTTATTTTATATACAAAAATTGTTAAAAAGAAAAAAAAAAGTTGACAGAACTGAGTGTCAGGGTTTTCATTTATTTAACCTGCTAAGGAAAAAAAACAAACAAAAAAAAACAACACACACCGGAGAGGCTTGTTGTCTTTTTGTGAAGGCCTTCGCAAAGAGGAGAGATTCCACAACAGCTCCTAATGGCGTGAGGTCCAGGAAGTTCTGCCCCTCCACTTGGGCTTTCTCTTTATTTAAAGGAAGAAGAAATAATAAGAAAAAAGGGGTTTATCTTAGCAAGCCAAGGCCAGTTCTGATCATAGCAAAAACACATAACTGTTTGGGAGAGCCAGATGGTGTGGCGCCCGCCGGCCCGCCGTCTGACCTTGGTCTCTCACGTAGGCAGTGTTCCACATGAGCACAAAGGCTGATAATGTAAACCCTAACACTGAGTTTGGTTTAAACACATGTTTTAATGTGAATAAGACGTTTCTTTATGAAAAGAGTTAAACTGATAGGAAAACACAAGTAACAATCTTAAAACAAAGATCTTGAAAGGAAACAATAGTCAAAAAAAAGAAAAAAAACAGATCCTGTAAATAAACTCAAAGAACCAGAGGTATCACAGATTACACAGAATTATGGAAATACAGACTTCTGACATAAACCAGAGTAGTAGTCGTGTGAGCAGAGCTGAAACCAGACACGGAAACAGAATAAAAGTTAGTAATTTAATTTACACATGCTCGTATATACAGTGGGGGAACAACCAAGAGGATCTGAAAGGCAAGGTGAGTCTCAGGTACAGGATTTGTTTGTCCGCATCTCTTGTGAAGAGCAGAGTGTAATTGTTTGTTTCTTACAGGTTTGAGGAATGATCGTGGCACGGAGGCGAAGCAGGATTTTGTCCAAAAACAGTCCAGGAGGTAAGGAGTCCAGAGGTCCAGCAAACAGATAAGTTCTTCCAAGCAGCACAACAGGTAAGCTCAGGTAAACAGTAAATCCAAAAAGGTCAAGCAGCACAATCTGAAGCAACAAAAACCAAAACACGAGACCAAAGTTAACATAGCTAAGAGCTTACCGTTAGAACCTGGTGGCTGAGATTCTAACCATAAGGCATGATGCTCCAGCGGAGATCTTCTTCTTCTTCTTCTTCTTGTTTTTTTATGGCGGTTGGCAAACAACTTTTAGGTGCATTACCGCCACCTTCTGAATTGGAGTATGGATTAGATGTTCAACTTCACTTAAATCCTTCCTAAATTCCCTGTTCTTCTCAGGAATCTAAACATGCTGTTAAAAACTACATCTCCAGATGATCTTTTAAGCAATTCTTTAATCTCTAATGTACTTTTATTTCTATTTAACTCCCTATTTAATATTTCTCTTTCATTTCTATACTTATTACATTCCACAAAAATATGCTCAACAGTTTCTAATTGTCCACATTGACTACAACAACCTGTATTATGTTTATTAATTATTTTGAGTGTGCTGTTTAATCCCGTGTGTCCAAATCTCATTCTCGATATAATATCTTCTTCTTTCTTTATTCTATTGCATTTTCTTAATTCCCCAACTTTTTCCTGGATACTGTAATAAAACCTGGCACTACTTCCTCTATCCCACTGTCCTTGCCATTTATCTTTACCATATACTTTTACTATATTCTTTATCTCCTTTTTACTAATTTTAACATTTAACTCCATATTAGGTTTTTTTGCAGCACTTTTGGCAAACCTGTCCGCCAACTCGTTTCCTACCACTCCAATGTGAGCAGGAATCCATATTAATCTCACCTCTGACCCATAGTTTTTAACCCTGAAGATTACGTGCATTATTTCCATTATAATATCTTGTCTTGATTCGGACTGTGCTTCTTGAATACTTATTATTGCGCTACTTGAGTCTGAGCATATTACCACTTTTTCCTCCCTACTTTCTTCAACCCATTCTAAAGCCATGAGGATTGCCATTAACTCCCCTGTGTATACTGTTAGTTTATCATTTATTCTTTTATTTTTCATAATATTTAAATCTGGAATTACAAAAGCCACCCCTACTTTATCAGTTAACATTTTAGATGCATCTGTGTAAATTTGTATGTATTCTGAGTATTTCCTTCCAATATAATGTTCTACTTCAGTACTTTCAATTTCTCTCCCTTTTCCTAATAAATTTAGATCAACTTCGACCTCTCCAAGGATCCATGGTGGGATAATAGGAAGAGCAACAGCAGGACTGATTTGACAACTATTCATTCCTATATCTTCAATTTTATTCATGATTTTCCATCCAAAACTATCAAATTGTTTCTTTTCTTTTTCTTGACAAGGTTGGAGAGTATTTAGTGGAGGATGAGTTTCATTATGTCCTTTAATATTGGCCCAGTATATTATGGCTATTTGTGTTCTCCTAATCTCTAGTGGCATTTCGCCCATCTCAACTTGCAGAGCTGAGACTGGAGTTGTTTTCATAGCTCCACAACAAAGCCTTAAAGCTTGATATTGTATTTTGTCTATTTTTTTTAATAATGTACTTGAAGCTGAGCTGTATAAAATACTTCCATAATCAATAACTGATCTTATTAATCCAACATAGATTGATTTTAGCGCTTTTCTATTTGCCCCCCATTCTTTACCTCTCAAGCATCTCATTATATTTAGAATTCTTTTACATTTCCCTACTATTTTATCTATGTGTATTTTCCACGTAAGTTTTTTATCAAACCAGACACCCAAATACTTGAATTCCTCTGCTCTTTCAATTTCTTCCCCATATAATTTGAGATTGATATTAATATTTAATTTCTTATTTGAAAAAACAACTACTTTTGATTTGGATATTGAAAATCTGAATCCCCATTCTAATGCCCAATTTTCTACACTCGTTACCGCCTCTTGTAATTTCCTTTTAACAAATTTTATATTCCTTCCCCTCTTCCAAATAATCCCATCATCTGCAAATAAAGAGACGCCAAAAGATTTATCTATACTACTAAAAATATCATTAATCATTATATTAAATAATATAGGACTAATTATACTGCCTTGGGGAGTTCCATTTTCCATCTGATAATTTGAACTTATTTCATTATTTATTCTTACACTAATACTTCTTTCTCCAGCGGAGATCTGGAACCAGCCGGAGGCTTAAATGCAGGTACTGCTTGTTAACTGGAATCAGCAACAGCTGGGGAGAGGGAGGTTAGAGGTATCGCCCAAAGGGCGGGGCAAACTCCAGATCCTCACAACTTCACATCTTGGACAGAAACTATGACAGACAGAAAGCCACAATGAGAACTTAACTCCAAAAACACACAAGACAGATCACACAAGACTCAAGAATGACATGAACACACAGATCCACAAGAACTAAACACACAAGAACCATGAGCAGAACTCCAGATACAAATGAAAACAGATTTACAAGAACTCAAATACACAACCAAGATGACTAAAAAGAAACTAACAAAAACCCAACCTGAAAATCCCAAAAGAACAATCAAGAAAAATGCCTAGATCCTCCAAATATGATGTAATAATGTCAAGAGGATGGGAGCACTAAAAGGCTAAGACTTAAGTTGTCAAACTTTTTGTACTGCTTGTATTAGCTATTTAGCTTGGACTTTGCTAATCAGTACATTTGTTTTTTCTTTTTTTGTCACAGTTTCTTTTTAAATTACTGTACTTTTGTTGTTTTAAATGCTGTTTAAAATAAAAGAAAATAAATAGATTCTTGAAAATTCCAAATTTAATATGGCATTTTATGTCCATCATGTGTGTATGTAAACATCTGAGACACCTTTGTGCGTTTCAGATTATGAATTTGTCAGACTAAAAACACAGATTTATTTGAATCAGTGAACACTCAACAAAGACCATAGCACTGATAAACTTCATTCATCAGATAGAACAGTTGCTCACTTTCGTGTGTTCCAGGTAGGACATACTCCATCACTAAGCAAAAAGAGCTGTCACACTGTCAGATTCATTCTGGAGCACAAACATCATTGATCTGCATTGTCTGGAATTCATTTTGAGCATTCTTTAAAAATGTTTTTATATTTTTAAATATATCAGAATTTACAGCAGTTAAAGTGTCACTGAACGTGTCACTTCAGCTGTGTGACCATCTGTTATGGCATAGATTAAAACACTTGTAGACTTGAGTTGTATTAAAACCGGTAGTTAATTGAAAGCATAGGCATGCATATTGTTCTAAACTGAGATCATTTTATATTGAGAAATGACAAAGATGGAGTTTTTTTCTGTCAAACCTTGTCAGGGATGTTTTGCATAATATTATGCAATACTGCAAGATGTCACACCTAAAGTATGGACTGGAAATGAGTCATAACCATTTTTGTGTTGGTTAAGGTTGATTACCTGCGGTGACCATTTTGAATTTTGAATTGTGTTGACTCCATACACTGTAGAAAAAAGACATTCATGTAACCATTTTTCTCTTAGTGTCTGACATTAAATCAGACTAAACATTTCCTGTTTTAGGTCAGTTAGGGTTTCTAAAATTATTTCTGTTTGGGGTTTTGTTTGAGTTTATTTTGTATTTAGTTTGTTTCTTCAATTCTGTTATTTTTTGGTTGTTACTGTGCTTAGTTTTGTTAGTTAGTGTTTTGCTTCCTCTGCCCTCTGTGTTCCCTGTTATAATTCATCTGTCCTCAGCTCATTTCTTGTTTGCCTGCCACACCCATCTGCACCTGTCCCCTGTGTTGTAATCAGTCACCTGTGTCCACTTACCCATTACCCTCTGCCTTTAAAACTGTTAGTCTTCACCACACATTGTTGTTCATTTGTGCTGTCTGGGTTTCCTTGTCTCTCGCCCCTCATGTTCCCTGCCAGTCTGGATTTTGGTAAGTTTTGTTTTTTAGTTTCGTTGCTGCCATGCAAGCACTTTGTTTTTGTTATTTTAAATAAATTTGTTATTTTTTGGAGCTCCTCTTGTCTGCATGTTAGGTTCAAACAAATCACCATTAACCTGACATCTATTTGTTAAATGCAAAATAATGAGAGAAAAACTTTTGTAAAAAAATGTATTACTTTCTTTTAAGCAACAAGTATGCATACACTAAGATTACTACACCTTTAAACACTTAAGAAAGCCAGCTGATGATGTAATGACATTGGAAGCTTTTGATAGGTGTTACAACCCCAGGCCCTATTCTTTGTGTGTGTTTGAGGTTCCCAAGTGACTGTGAGTTGACTGGAGTCAGTTAGCCAGTGTCTTTAGTGAAGTTCCAAGTAAGAATGCATCTTCCTGACAGAGTGGCTTTATCTATTTTGTTTCCCTAGAAAGCCTTATGTTTTGTTTTACGTATGTTCTTTAGTTTACCATTTGTTTAACTAAAAAATTTTTAAATTATCCCTGCATGCTTCAATTTCTTTATGATCACTGAATAAGGCCATAACTATAGTCTAGCTTTAAGTTATTGTTGTTGGTGTTTTTTTTTTTTTTTTTTTTTAAATTTTAATACCCAAACCAAGCATTTGTAATGCTTGCAGAGAGCTTTCTTAAAATTGTTACACCTTCCTGCTGGCTGAAAGATTGACGTAATTTGGGTAGTTTAAGCTTTTTGGGAACCCAAACCATAACTGACTTTATTTATTCCTAAAAGATGTAGTTTGTTCTTCTTTAAAGTCCCATGAAACTAAAAGGTAAGTGTTGACAAAATTTTGTATTTGTGAAAACAATAACCAACATTTTAGCTATTTAAGCTGATTCATCTGTAGGTTTTAGCATATCTCCCTTTTAGGGATTCATGATTCTCACAAATATTAGTGTGAGATTATATGGTTAGAACACTTGCATTGGGGAAACAGACATAATTTAATCACACTATTGGTATATCCAGTAGACCAGTAAAGTATGGCTTTATTAGAATACCTAGAGCATAAATGCCAAACATCCCTGACCTCTCAAGACTAGTATTGACTTAAGTAGATTGAACCAAACTCCCTTCATCCGTCTAACCCAATTTGTGCACACTTTAGTTCGTTAACTTCTTTAGTCATTATTTTGGTACATGGCTCATTTATTAATAATTTCTGTAGAACATTATTAAATACCCATCTGAACAGTGTACTAGACAGCAGTTGGTAAAAATTGGAGAGCCATGGCCCAGGGAGTCCCTTCTTCACCAGGATGAAAGCTGCCCTACATCTGGCCACAGTCAGTGTGAAGTCCTGGAAAATGTACATTTTCCTGTTATGTGGCAGGGAGGAGGCCTCTTCAGCATGATGCCAAATGGTATTACTAGTTTGAAACTGTCTCCCTAATTAACTTCGCACATGGCGGCTTGTCATTACAATGGCCAGGTTTCTTCTTGAGCCACAACAAGTTCTTAAAATATTTGTCAATAAATTCTTTAGGTCATGGGCCTTGTGAGCCTTCCTGCAGGTCCATCAGTTTAATATTATTCCACTTGCATTGTTGCTCCAACTCTTCAATTCTAGCTGTAGACCTTAGAACTCACTGGCCGAATGGAATCTGTCTTGGAGAAGTTACTGATTTGGGCCAGCATGGTTGACCACATTATTTTGGCCGTTTGGATTCGAAACTGAGATGTACCAGTAATACTCAGACAGATGCCGTTAATTTCATGCCAACCTTCAAACTTGCACAATTCTGATATCCGAGTCGACCTTGGAAGGTTGGCTATCTCAAAATTCTCCTGGATGTCATGCAAACTCAATGCTTTTCTTCCCCAGGTCATCTGTGGATCTGTCCCGGCTAGATCATAAAACTTTCTATCACTATCAGGACTATGGCAGTGAGGCATCATTTTTGTCTCTCACTCATTGTGTAACTGAGGTTGTTCGGAGGTTGGCACAGGGACTTGAACCCTCGAACCCCTGATCTCCCATACCAAAGTTGTATGACTTAACCGCTGTTCCAACTCAGAGGAAATCCTGTACACGTCACAAGTGGTATCATGAGAAAGAACATTATTTGGTCATTTTAAAGCAACATCAGTATTGTTGTTTTAAGACATCAGCCAGGAAGCTAAAGCATGGGTGTTCCAAATAGACAGTGACCCTACTTCTAAATTGGTTATGAAGTAGCTTTTGGAGGACAAAGTTAATGTTTTGGATTGGCCATCACAAATCTATGGTCTCAATCCCATATAAAATTTGTGGGCAGAGCTGAGAAGGCAAGGCGGCCTACAAACTTGACTCAGTTACACGAGTTCTGGCTGGAGGAATGGGACAAAATTCCAGCAAACTTTCGTGAGAAGCTTGCGGAAGAACACCTACAACCTTTGACCTAAGTCATACTGTTTAAAGGCAATTCTACCAAATACTAAAAAAATATATGTAAACTTGTGACAATAAAGAAAGTAATTTTAAAAAATCTGTCTGTCATTATTTGTGCATTAAACCAAATTAAAAAATTTAGAATCTAAACTGACCTAAAACAGGAGAGGTTTCATCTGACTTCACGTCAGACAGTGAGGAAAAGAAATGGTCATGTGTCCCTTTTATACAGTGTGTGTAAACATATGGTTTTAACTGTATATAGACTGGGGTCATTTGACACTTAAATTGCTCTCAAGTGGATCTTATTTAACAAATTATGTGGCTCCTGAAAGTAATGAATGTGTTGAAAGCATGTATAAATTAGAAGTGATGAAGGCCACAGATTAGTTTTTGTTTTATCGGTGTTTTACAGGTAGAAAAACGTTCAACAGAGAAGGCGAAGGATGGAGTACGCAGGGTGAATTGTCAGGGCAAAGCATGAGAGAACAAGATGCACTACATTTCAGGGGGTGAAACTGAGGAAACAACCTCCACAATGACCTATATATATATATATATATATATATATATATATATATATATATATATATATATATATATATATTTTTTTTTTTTTTTTTGTACATACAGTGTGGCCTTTTTCATCTGTCTCACAACCTATGTGGATTTGTTTTTATAAAAAAAAGGCATTATTTTTTTCTCTGTACTATTTTAAGTATCAGTGTCAGCAGCAGGTGTAGGTCCAAAGCATTTATAGAGGGCTTAGACTGAAGAAAATCATTGAATATGATGCAATGCAAACTCTATACCAGGCTTCTGCAAGAGAGGAAAAAAAAAAGTGATTTCAAGTCAGTATTCCACTCGGTTGTGACTGCTGGCTGCAAAGGGAGCCAACAGAGGGAGTCTCCAAAATTCCTTGAAATATTCACAGGGGTTCTCAGTTTCGTTGTGTGAGTTGCAGAGGCTTGCTGAATCTGTGTATCGAGGATAGAATTTGATTTTAATATTTATTTGGTCGTGTTTAGGTGACCCAGAAGTAGGCTTTGTGCAGCAGTTAAGGCAGTGGTTCCCAAACATTTTCTTCTGGGCCCCCGTTTGGATTACATTAACCCCCCCCAAAAAAATAAAAATTCAACTCGGCACACACATCGTTCAACTAGACATAAACCTATACACATATTTTGTGTGTGTGTGTATATATATATATATATCAAACTCCACTGAAGTTTTTTTCACACTTCAGGTTGCAAAAAAACAAACTACAAACCATCTTTACAGTGAAACACTTTTGTGTAACTAGGTTATTTTTATTTTTTTAGTTCTACTCTGTAGATGAGTATTCTTTCCTGTCAGTGTTATTTCAAACATATTTCTTTTTTTTTATTTGTAACAATATTCAACTTTGCTATCATCAATACATTTAAAAAGCCTCTGTGCAAAATGGGGTTAAAAACCTGTCCCCGTCACAAACCTGTCCATTATGCTTAGTCAGGGATTGTTTTTTTTTTTTTTATATATTTTGTGCCCCCCCCCCCGCAATGGCACTGCAATGACACAATCCCACACTTTGGGAACCACTGAGTTAAGGTAATGTGGTAATGTAGTGAAAACTATGGCAGCGCTAGAACCACTGATCGAGGACTTGTTTAACAGCGCTTTGATCCTCGAAACAATACGTAAGTCTCCATGGCTTATGGGTCTGACTGGATTATCCGGTCCTGATTGATTGATATTGAACAAACAAATAAGTAGAAGCCTTATTACGTCCCAGAGCGCATTCACCGTCGCCGCCATGTTGGACAGATCCCTCCTCTCTCTAAGAGCCAACAGGAGTAAACACAGAGCGAGCAGCTATGACCGGATTTTATATCACCTGTGATTACCTTTCACAAGTAAGATTGAACAATATTTTTGGATATTTGACCATTTGTTATATTATGTTTTCTTAGCTAATGTTATTTGGCAAACAACAAAATGCTAACAGGAGGAACTGGTGCTCTCTCTCATTAGCTCTTTCTGTTTATTTTTCTTCACATTTTGAAGGTTTCCCAGAACACAGATTTAAGGAGGCAATGGGAAGCTGCAGTAAGAAGGAGGGTTTTGTTGCTACAGAGTCGTCTCATCTCTAATGAACATTTCAAACCAGAGGACTTTAACAGGACCAGCTTAGAGATGTCTTCAACTTCCTTTCTCATCTCCAAAAAGGAGATGATTTTTTTTTTTTTTTACTGTACATGTTAACAGAAATGTCTGATTCATGTAAAACTAAAGTTAATATTACACTTTCTTAAGCCTGTTTTTACCTGTTAATTCTTTCTGCATGTTTAGGAATTAATGATGTATTCTGTATTACAATACACTGTGGGATACTGAAACCTTTTCAAGTTGTTTTCAATTAAATTGTTTTTAAGTATTATGTGTCTTATATTTTAGGAACACAGAAACCTGAAGGAAAGCTGCAGAGAGCTTCCAGTGGACCTTTCTCTCCCAGACAGTGAAGCTCAGTTCTCCAGCCTCAATTAAAGCAGGGCAGTGTAAGACCCTGGAATGACCTGGAGTTTTTAAAGATTACTTTTCCAGGCCTTTAAAAACAACTGCATGTGTGTGTGCATGCACAGCACAGAAAAATATAAAGAAATTATTGATGTGGTGTATACAGAAGGCTCAGGATTGTGTGTGTAAGAGAGTGAAATAAATTTAAATAAACAATCAAACTTGTTTCTTTATTAAAACATGAAATGTATTTAAATATACATCTATTAATATGCCACACTGTATGTCTGTCTTTGTTAAAAAGCATAAAACAAAGTATTTCAGCATGAAAGTACGTATTTTTAATGTGTGAAAGCATCCTGTATCATAACTACATCTCTGCTGTTTGTAACAAACCAAACTAAATGAAAATCGGGTAAAGATTCAGAGAGTTCTGATTATTTTAGTTGGACATACAGCTTCCTCAGTACAAAGAAATGAACTGGGAGGCACAAGAAGGACCCAGCCAAGATGGTGACCTCGCTGACTCGTCAGCTCCAACAGACAGTACAAGTATTCGAGGTGTCTGTGTAAATAATGTCTATGGAGGCCGGGAACAAGCTAACACTTGTGGTTTGCTAGCACTCCTTACCAAACTTCTGGGTCACCTAAACCCGACCAGTTAAATATTAAAATCAAATTCTACCCTGTTGCCCATTTTTCAATTGTGTTTTCGATCTTAGTCTAAAAGTGAAATATGAAAAACCAGGCATTTTTTCATTTTTGGTGTTATAATAAAAAACAAAACAACTAATCCGTTTTTTTTTCTTTTTTTTTTGATTATCAATTAAAAATGGAAAGAACGAATGATACACGGATCAAAAAATTTGCATTTTGCACTATTGGATCTTAAGAAGGTTCTAAGTAGAGCTTCACAATGTTAAAGGGAAAAATGNAGTGCAAGAGACAAGAACTTTTGAGCAGGGAATTTTCTGCAAACTGCATTTACACTCAAACATGATTTTTTCAGCTGATCAAAAGTTTAAGACCATAGTCTTTAAAAGCCAAAAGCTGTGCAAAAATCTGGATTCCATGT
>NC_051445.1:30250467-30253599 GCF_001649575.2 Kryptolebias marmoratus
AAGATGCATATCTGTACATAAAAAAAATCAGAAAAGTGATATTTATTTATGTGGAGTGTTTTTGAAGTATTTTTTTGTGCTTTTGTAAGTTTTTGTATGTAAGTTGTGATGTTTTTCAGACACTTGCTGCTTTTAATGCATAGATCTATTTGTGCTACCCGCTTATATTTAATAGATAGGATTTTCTGATGAAGCAAGTGATTTTTGTGGTTTTAGAAAGGTTTTCGTTGTGGATATAAATTGTTCCAATGCTATAACTCCTAAGCTTCAACTTCAGTATCGATGATATTTACCATTAACACGAACCGCTATAGTTTTCGGTTTGTAAACATGACGGTAGCAGTTTTTGACGCGTAGCACCGACCGTTAGACATAGCTGTTTAGCCGTGCTACGGTAGGAAAATCTGACGAGGAAGCACAGATCGTCAGAACACCGGCCGTAGGCGCAAAAGCTCACTGACCGACGTCATGACATCATTAATTTAGTTTTAAAAAAAAGAACGCTGTTTAACTTTCGGTTCTTCCCTCGATTACTCTTGAAAAACATTTTTGTTGTCTGCCACCCGCTTAACTCACGAAATGTTCCGCCACATTGCTAATGCCACTTCTCAAACAGTTTCTTCTTCTTCTTCTTGATTTTTATTGGTGGTTGGTAAACAACTGAAGGAATCAATACCGTCGCCAACTAGTAAAGAGTTTCTGCTAAACTTTTCTCCTTCTTGCATTTAGCAGCAACTCGAGCACATGGCTGCCCCCTATATGTCAAGAGGACAAATAACACCTTTTCTGTTCAAATTGCCAACCCGCCACAGTGGCGTGTGTGTTGATCAAATTCACCCGCCACTTCAAATATTTACCCGCATTTGGCCGGTGGCGGGTGCTAATTTCCACGCCTGACTGTACCCCTAATGACCTCATTCCTAATCCTATCCAACCTTGTGACTCCAAAGGGAAACCTCAACATCTTCAGCTCTGCCACTTCCAGTTCTGTGTCTTGTCTTTTTGTCAGTCCCACTGTCTCCAAACCATATACCATAGCTGGTCTCACCACTCTCTTATAAAGCTTTCCTTTGACCTTTGCTTTTTTTTTTTTTGTCTTGGGTGAAGGCGGATGCACTCTTCTCTCTGTCTCCTCGTGCCCCTCCTCTGCTTTCTTTTTCGAAGCCTCTTTTTACATATTTTCCTCTCAACGCAATTGATCAAATTTTCCCGACTGGGTTGATTCATTGATGGGTTCACGGATCGACCAGCACTCAGACTATAAACAGGAGCAAAATTGCAAACTACTCCAAACTGGCTGATATTCCATCATCAAAGACAATGGCCTCTGGACTAAATGCAATTTCTACACTCGGAATAGGGAAAAGGTTAAAATCTTGGAGAAGCTGCTCGTTTCAGAACAACAGATTGGACCTGAAATTCGGCTATTTGGATTTGAGATTGTACCAACAAAGACTTCAAGGCAGACTCAAAACAAAGTCAGCCTGTTCCAAAACAACTCTGTTATTATCTACATTTGTCTTCCCGACGTGACCTTGAAGGTCAAAGTCTTATCAATTCTCCCTGGAATTTATGTCAACAGAAGGTCTTCACCCCTCCTTTGCCTGTGAACATTTATGGACTTTTCTGCAAAAACACACACACAAAAAAAAAAAAATCAGTACACTGCCTTTCTACCGTCTGGAAACATACACAGTCATATTTATACCTGCTTCCCCCCTCCCCCCCCCTCCTTTCCTCTTTCATTATCTTAGTTAGTCATTCTTAGTATCATGTTGGCTGTTAGCGGGCCTTTTTTTGGTACCGCTTAGTATTATACCACATTGATGTTTTTATTTCTATCAACTTAATTATTATTGCATAGCATTGGCACTGTTAGTTAGATTCTTCGTGCCTTAGTTTAGTGATATCATGTTTTAGTAGTTTAGTTATCCTGTACCTTAGTTAGCATTGTCATGTTCTAGCTTAGTTATCTTGTACCTTGTACCTTAATTAGCGTTATCATGTTCTAGATCTTGGCTTATTTAGATTATCTCTGTGTTTGATTCTGGAACTTTGACCTCTTTAGTATTATCATATCATGTTGGCTGTTAGTGGGCCTTCTTTTTGTACCTCATAGTTTATTATTATTCTTGTCATTACCATATTCATATTGGCTGTTAGCAGGCCTTTTTTTGGTACCTCTTAGTATTATACTGCATTGATGTTTTTTTTTCTATCGGTTTAGTTCATATTTTGGATATTGTTAACCTGATTGTTGCTTAATTTAGTTTTCTCTCTTGTATTTTGTCTGTAACTTTGTCTGTAATTTTGTTCTTGTGTTGTAAAGCACTTTGAGTCGCCTTGTTGCTGAAAAGTGCTATATGAATAAATTTCACTTCACTTCACTTCACTTCACCCTTTTATCACAAATCACTCCTGAAACTTCTCTCCATCCGCTCCATCCTGCCTGGACTCTCTTCTTAACCCCTTTACCACACTGCCCATTTTCCTGGACAGTTGGCCTAAGTATTTGAAGTCCTGGGGTCTCATTTATAAAACTGGCGTACGCACAAAACAGGGCCTGAAACTTGCGTATGTCACTTTGCACGCAAAGTTTGTGATCTATAAAAAAACAAACATAACAGGAAAATTTGCTGTCCCTAACGCAAACTCTGAGCCATGCATACCATATATGCTTGTTTTGGAGACAGGGGAAACTGCCGACACAGATGGTGAAGTGGGGAATTGAAGCCACACTGCATCATGATTCCTCTCAGATATTTAATTTTAATCCATAATCAAACTTCATTCTTAGATCGATTTTATCATAAGCTTTCAAAACAGCAGTACTATTTATGCTTCCGCTGATGAGCCATAAGGACCTTTCAAATAAAAATGCCTTTAAGCCAACTTAAATATTAAATAAAAGTCCATGCAACATTTCAAAGTTTTCTCTCCATCACATTCCTCTCCCTGTATGATCACCAGGGTGATGTGTACCACAGACTAGCAAACGAGGGGACAGTGACTAAACCGCAAAGGAGACACCTTTTAATACCACTCACACCCATGCGCACTCAACTGTGGGGTGCGCCATCAGCCTCCTGAAATGCCGGTGGCGGTGCTTAAGTGCATTTGGGTGGAAGTGGT
>NC_051445.1:30255297-30267603 GCF_001649575.2 Kryptolebias marmoratus
TGTGGCACTGGTTTGTGAGTAGTTTGTTTCAATGTAATTACTTTTTCATATTTTTTCAGTAAATACACGTTTTGACAAATTGAACTTGTTTTGGGACATTTTTTATGATGCACTTTAGAAAAAATAGGTATTTTATTGTGTTTATTTATCCTCTACTGTATAATATTCATATTGAGAGTGACATCATTTGCAGAACAGGATTTGTCTCAGCGTCACCTTTCATTTGAGCCCTCACTGACACCTGTATGTTGAAGCATGTAGAAGTTAGAGCTTTCTGAAGTTACATATCCATTTGGCACAGTTTGGCACAGTTTAGGTAGGACCTGGACGTCCCCTCAGAAAAACATCTCAATTATAGTGATTCTTTTGTGGTAATTTTCTAAAATTTGAACTCCACGACAATAAAACTTCATTCTACAGCCTCATTTGTTTTTTTCCGGTCTCAACACCCTTCCTCCATGTACAGTAAGTTGATAAAAAAAGAGAAGAATCTAGGAGAGAAAAAAATGCTTGAAATCTCTGTGTTTTCACTTCAATAACTACTAATTGGTTNAAAGTTACAATCATTTTGACTGCTCAGGCAAAACATTCAAAGTGTTAACTTCACATGGAGCCTAATCTTTAGTTTGAACCACAAAAGGCTGAAGAATAGCATCTAATTTAATTTGGGTACGTCTTTTCCAGGCTTCTTGAGCTTTTTGAGGTGGAGTGGTAAGGGGTTAACATTGAGCACGGCTACATGAGTAAGCCATGCAACGATTAAGACAGCAAAAAGGTTCACTTTTTTAACAGGTTATTGAGATATGTCAGACATAACATCACACAAATTGCTTAACACTGATTAACACTCAGATTCGATCTCAATTCATTAATCGTTTCCCTTTAGGCTCACTGGTGCCGGGGACAGCCGGACCCTCTGTGCCCATTGCCCCCTTACCCGGACTCTCCTCACCACCTGCCGTCTCAAGAGGACTCGAAAACACAAAGACAACATGTTCGATTGTGCGTTTACCTCTGCTTTTACACATTGTATAAATTAAACTGTGTTGTCCCTGGTTCTGTAGTCTCAGCCAAATCAGTGTCTCCCTCCTTTTCTGACACATTGCCACACAAGCTTATCTCTCCAAATCTGGAGGCCATTCTTCTTTCAAAAGGTGTCTGTTCAGGTATGCCCTTACCCCCACCTGTGGTTGACATGCTCTGGCGGTGGCCGGTTTGTCGCTTTGTAGCCTCCACACCTCCACCACTTTTCCTTCACCTTGCCAACAGCCCTCTCTGTCCCACTCACTGAATTAATGACGTATTGCCACACACAAGGCTTCCTTTTATTTGTAACGCCACTACTGTTGCTCCCCAAAATTTTATTTTTTCTGTTCTCCACCTGTCTCAGCAGCACATCGATTTCTGCGTCAGTGAAATTTTGTTTCTTTGCTCTTTTCTCCGTGGTTGCCATTGGTAACCATGAAATAACATTGATCAGCTGGCTCATTTAAATACACCTTCACGAAGTGCTTTGTATAACCATTTATGGTTGAATGTGGGTGTGTGGAGGGCAGAACCTGAGGCGGGACCTTGTGCGCAAACCTTTAGGTCCAGGTGTGATTTATAAAGGGAAATTGCTTGCTGGTGTGCATGGTTTTATAAATCTGAATTTTAGTTTTTTTTTGGAGTATGCCATTTTTGCCTTTTGGATGTACACATAATTTTAGTATGAATCCTTCACAATCTTTTATAAATGAGACCCCTGCACCTTTGTGACCTCTGCTCCTTATAGCCTTAATGTTCCACCTGCCTCCCTCTCATTGACACACATGTTCTCTGTTTTGCTACAGCTGACTTTCATCCCTCGGCTTTCAAATGCATACCGCCACCTCTCCAAGTTCTGTTCCACCTGTTTCCTGTTCTCACCACACATCACAATGTCATCTGCAAACATCATAGTTCACAGGGATTCCTGCCTGTTAGTGTGTCCATCATCAAATCATACAAGAAAGGGCTCAGAGCCGATCCTTGATGCAGTCTGACCTCCACATTGAAGCTACCCGTCACTCCTACAGCACACTTCACCACAGTCCTGCTGTTCTCATAAATGTCCTGTACCAGTCTAACATACTTCTCTGCCACTCCAAATTTCCTCATACAACACCACAGCTCCTCCCTCCGCACCTTGTGATATGCTTTTTCTAAATCCACAAAAACACAATGAAGCTCTTTCTGATCCTCTTGTTACTTGTTGATTAAATTTATTTTATCATCACATGTTCTGTGGGGTTTTTTTTGTTGATATATTCTGATTTCAGTTCGTATATTCTGTTGTTTTTTCAGTGCCTCCCAGTGGCATTGGCCTTTTCTCCCTCAGTCTATCTTGCACTAATTCACCACTCACACTTGGTCACTTGTAATCATTAGACTCAGCTGTTGCCACTTACAGTGCCTATAAAATGTATTCACCAACTTCGATGTTTTATCCTTTTATTGCTGACATAAATCAATCAAGGCCAATAAATGCCCCTTTCTTTAGAAATAAAAATAGAGAACAAACTAAAGTCTCTAAACAGTCCAGACAAATTGAGATGAGTTTTCTTCAACAGTAGTTTTCGCTTTGCCACTCTCCAATAAAGCTCAAACTGTTGAAGAACCCAGGCAACAGTTGTTGTAGCTCAGTCTCTCCCATCTCTCCTGCTTATGTTGTTATTCCTTCAGAGTGGTATCTTGATGGCCTCTTTCATTGATCTCCTAATTGCACCTAATTTGTGAAGACAGCCTGCTCTTAGTAGATTTACACGTCCAACATTCCTTCTATTTCTTGATGATGGATTTACCAGAACTCCTCGGGATGTTTTGGGCATTGGAAATCCTTTTGTATCTATCCCTTAACTTGTACTTTTCAGTCATCTTTTCTGTGTTAAATTAGAATATTTACTTTAAAGGGGGTAAATATTTATACGATCACTTATTTTACAATACATACTTTTATTTTATTGGTATTGCTCTGTAGAATTTTGATTTCAGCTTGATATTGAATTTTTTCTTTGAAAATTGTTTTTAAAAAAAGCCAATTTATATTGAACATGATGGATTTATGACAGCAATAAAAGCAGAAAACATGTAAGGGGTGAATACTTTTTATAGGCACTGTACCTCACCAGTCAAAGCCTACATAATTTCCTGGTTCTCACCCCATTCTCATTCTGTCATACTGGTTTGTTCCCTGTCTTGTTCTTCGTATGCTTTTTTATTTTTTTTTTTTTTATTTTTTGTCAGCCATTTGTTTTTTGATTGTTCTTTTAAAATCCTTTTCCTTAGCTCAGAGTCCTTGCATAGGCAGCACCCTTGGGACAGGCTTTTAACTAATTATATCCGACACATAGTAAGTTAGACTTTACATTACGGAACTGGTATTTTGATATCTTTAATAATTTTTACACAATCACAGTTTAAATTTGATGGGATTTTTTTTTCCAAAAATGTTCACCTGACAGTTGATGATGTTGAACACTAACTTTTGAGTTGTCTAAAAATGTAAACGCTTTTGCAAACAAACTCTTCTTCTTTTAAAATCTCTTTTGATACATTTAGAAATTATACATTAAAACATAGGCATTTTTGTCTGCTATAGGACTTACTCTTTTCTCTCAATTTCCCTCAGAATGCAAAGAGTGCACACCCAAGCCCTTATTGGCCACCACTACATTTTAGCTCAGCCCTTTGTCTTCAGAAAGTGGAAACGAAAGGTCTTTTTAACTTGTCGTATCTCCTACATAAAACACTTAAGAAATATGAAAATTCATACATGTGAACATCAGGGTCTTCTGCTGACCAATGCCACAGCCTAAGTGCTGTGGAGATTCTTGATCATCCAGGACATGAAAATCCTAACAAGTTGAATCAATGTCAGTTAGTTTAGAAATGATCTATCTAGTCTTGATTCAGCCTAACTCTGAAGGTTTTTTGTAACTTCTTCTTCATTTGTATTGTAGTGAGAAAAGAAACAATAGTTTTGACAGTGACTAAGTTTTAATGGAACAGACATGCATTCACTTGAGTTCAGTTTTGAGCATCGTTTAAGTGTGTATGGATACTACATCCTGCACACTTATTTATATATGATCTGAAGAAATATTAATCATGTATGGTTCTCTAGAACAGCGGTTCCCAACCCTGGTCCTCAAGGAACACTATCCTGCATGTTTTCATTGTTTCCCTGCTTCAGCAGGTCCTTTCTGTCTGCAGAAGCCTGTTAATCACTCTCATTCAAATCAGATGTGTCAAAGCAGGGAAACAACTAAAACATGCAGGATAGTGTTCCTCGAGGACCAGGGTTGGAAATAACTGCTCTAGAACACCTTGATTTAGGTTCATTCTATTTTATTGTTCCGATCATTATATGTGTATGATTATTTTTCTAGGTTACACCGACCCAAATAGTGATTGCTTAGTAGAACATTGAATAGATTAAGGGTAATGTTTGACTTCTGTAATCAGGTGAGTACAAGGTTGAGATATTACCAGATAGTCATGATTACAAAGTCTCTAGTGTGATATTGATTTAAGCTTACGTAAGAAAAGGTCAGCATGCTATAAAACAAAGTGCAGATCAAGGAGGTTCAGATCACAGATCACAGATCACAGAGTGTCCGAGGGAAGTGCTCTCCGTTTTTTTTTTTGCAAAAAACTGCTCGGTGGGTTTTAACTGATTAGTCTCAATAAATTGTCTTAAAATCTCTTAAGGTGGTCCCCTGTCAATTCTTCCAGAATCAAAAACGGACCTGGTAAAGTGCAAAGAAGGCATTCTTAACAGATCACATGCTCTCAACTGAGGTAAATGGCACATCTTTTTTGTGACAGAACTTTCTAGAGTGGAGTCCACCTACATGCATTATACCATCACAGCATCAAGCTTGTTCCTGCTAGATTTTTCTAGCATGACTAAAGGTATTGGCAGTGGTGAGCATCACCCTGAATCTACATCACAGGTGGCCTTCCTCTATTGCTTTCATTCTCCAAACCCTTCTTCTTCTCACTCATCAAGTTTCAGTGCCTGTCTTCATTTTATTCATTATGTCCATCATTTTGTGCTATTTGATGAGGTCATTTTGACAAGGAGCCTGTCCTGTCCAACTACATATCCATCAGTCTCCTCTGTGCCAAAGCACTTCAAAGTTTTGAAGTGGCATATTACCCTGAAAGCATCTTAAGTGACCTTGCTCAGGTGTTTCTAGTACAGAGTGGGTTGCTTTGGCAATTGGGAGGAGGGGGACTGTATTAGAGAATGGAAAAACACAAGCTGAAGGAGTAGGCAGAAATAATTTTACACGTTCAAGGAAGCTGCAAAGATTTTTCATAAGGCTGTTCTATCATGGAACTTTACTGTAACACCAACAATATGCTAATACTAAATATCTTTATTCAGTCTCTGATATGAACCCTCAGAGGTCTATGGCAGTTTGAGTCAAATAAATACTTTCACCACACATGAAAGTTGCTAAACATAAAGCACTACTAAAGATATGGGCCCCTCAGTAGTGAAGCTAATATCTCACTGGGCTGTGACTCTTGGCAATTAGTTGGAGACTCAGAATTGCAGGAAAATAGGCCAATTTTCAGTTCCCACCTCATTGTTTGCGATCAAGCCTTAATATAAAAAAGACATTTTCAATTTACAATATATTTTGTACATAGCATCAAGCCATGCAGTGTCATTGAAAATCATGGCCTATTTTTAGATGCACAGCTTGCAAAACTATATTCTAGGCTGTGTACTATTTTTTCTTGCCCACTTAAAACCACCTCGACTCATTTTGTACCTCCTTGGCAGCTGCACCCACATTTACAATTTAATCTTCTGAAATATACTTTAGAAAATAGAACAGGCAGATTTTGACCAGTTTTTAATATATATATATATATATATATATATATATATATATATATATATATATATCATCAGGACAGTTGAGTTGTGAAAATGCTATTCCAAGTTTTTGCTTACAGTATATATTTCTATGGCATAATTGAAAGTCAGTGCATGCTCTGTTCTCTCTTTGGACTTGATGTACAGTATTTTCCGGACTATAAGGTGCACTTAAAAAACCTTAAATATTCTCACAAAACAACATCGCGCCTTATATATGTAAGAAGTCGTAATGTTTTAGTACGACTTTCGTAAACTACAAAGCCGCACTGCTTTCAGCATTAAGGCTCAGTTATAGTCCCGCTCTGAAGTGTTGTGCAGGTGAACCAGCTCCGCTAGAGCACTGAAATTGTCCATTTTGAATAGTCCATTTTCAAACTTTTGTCATACATAAAGTGAATTGTTATAAGGTGCACCGTGCAAAATTACAAAAACTGGGAGGAGCATGATGCACCTTATAGTCCAGTGCGCTTTATGTATGACAAAGTTCGAAAATGGACCATTCATTGACAGTGCGCCTTAAATCCAGTGTGCCCTACAGTACGGAAAATATGGTAAATGTTTCCTTTTGGACTTTATTATTGTGTCTGGATGCATGTGAGATGACTAATGACTTGCTCTTATATTCTTTTATGGTTTTATATTTTTGCAAAACAGAGAACAAAAGTGTTGTAACTCACCTGACTGCGTGACCCAGAAGCAGAACCAAGCACCATAATGATTTTTTTTTAGAAATGGCGCTTATGGAGAAATAATCCAAAAAATTTGAAAAAAACAATATAGAGGAATACTTTTGGTGCATTTCTGCAACCGGTCAACCTGGCCACAATGGTAATTATTGTTTCATTTTCTTTTCATTTTACAATTGTATATTTGACCGTTTGTTAATCATCCCCCCCAAACAATTGCTCCTAATAATTCTCCCAGTTTACTCTCCTCCCCAATAATGGAATGGGATTTTTGACCTTGGTTGTATTAACAGCCATTTACAGGTTGTTTCTGCTTAGCTGTTAGAGTTGATTACCGCTAGGGCTGATTAAGCAAGGCTAAGGCAACAGTCTCCATTGGTCTGTTAGTCAATCTATGGTAAATGTTTCAGCCTAACCTCGTTTCTACTGTTTTAAGATTCTGTGTTGCTTAAGTAAAGTAATCTTACTAACCCTTACCTGTTCCTGTCTCCAGATTACCTTGTGTTCCTCCAGTGGCATTGTCCTGCTGGTACTTCAGTTCTGTTGTTCTGGCATTACCTCAACCTGTAAAGTGTCTCTCCCAGGCAAATCTCATCTCTTGGAAGTCCTCCTGCCTAAAACACAGGAGGAGTCAGCTTTACCTCAAAATATACCTGCCCGCTCCATCTTTTCCAAATTCACCTGCAATCTGTACTTACCTCTTCCTGGAACTCTGGAACCCTTCACCTTCTGGGAACCTGCACGTCTTCAACTACACAATAGAGGTACAGTTGTTTTTGTTTATTAACCTTTTTTGAATTTACCATGGCCTGGATGACTGAGAATCAGCATATTGCCACCCACTTTGGGAAGGACACCCTAGGAGTAGTGCGGAAGTTTGAGAAGATGTCAAGGAAGCTTGCAGGCTAGAGGAACCATCTTCGTTTCAGTTTGAGATGCAGACAGGAAAATTTATATTTTTGTTGAAAAGGCCCAACTATCACATCATCAGAAGAGCAAGGAATGCCAACAAGGTAAGTTCTCTAAATTACAAGAGAGAGCCGGTTCCTCATCGCAAACCACCAAGCGAGATCAAGTGGATGTCACCAACTGTAACATTAAAGACCAGTGGATTAGAAATTTGTCAGACAGGACCACGACATGGCCGGAGAAAGACGCGCTGGTGAAAGGACTTAATTTTGCTATCTCTCCACAAGAGAGATAGCAACTAACATCGGAACTAACATCGCTAAGCTGGGACCAGAACATCACCATTATACCAGACGACAAAGGAAGAGGCACAGTCGTCCTCAACACTTCTGAGTACCAGGAAAAAATATCAACATTACTGAGTGACAGCACCACATGTGAGACCCTGAAGAGGGACCCAACCAGCTCCTACAAAAAAAGAAGGTTGCGGATTATTTGCAAAAACTGGAAAAGGACAAAAATATCAATCAATCATTGTACTACAGGTTATACCTGGGGAAGCCACTCCCTGCCTGTATGGACTCTCTGAAATACACAAAGAAGGAACACCACTCAGACCCATCCTCAGCAGCATGAACTCACTGACATACAATATTGCAAAACATCTGGCGGGTATTTTAGCTCCTCTTGTTGGAAACACACCCCATCACATAGAGAACTCCATTGACTTTGACAACAAAATTCAACCTCAGATCAGATCCGCACCCTGCTAGACCTCTGCCTTTCCACCACTTATTTCAAGTTTAATGACAGTTTTTACTGACCGAAGCATGGTTGTGCCATGGGATCTCCAGTGTCACCGATTGTGGCTAATGTCTACATGGAGGAAGTGGAAAAGAAAGCCCTGAACTCTTTTGAGGGAGCTACACGGGACGATACCTGGGTCCGGCCGCTGCGGAGCCAAAGTTCTGGGGGGCGGCCCAGGCGCCGTCCTCGGCGTAAACCAAGCAAGCTCAGTCAAGGCCGATGTAAGCCACGCAGGCTTGGGCAGGCTTGCACACCATCCCGACCCACAGCATGACGGAGCGGAGCGAGGCGTCCTCCTGGACCCTCTGCGAAGCGGAGAGGAACGAGGTGTCCTCCTGGACCCTCGGCGAAGCGGAGAGGAAAAAGGCGTCCTCCTGGACCCTTGGCGAAGCGGAGAGGAACGAGGCGTCCTCCTGGACCCTCAGCAAAGCGGAGAGGAGCGAGGCGTCCGTCCAGACCCTCGTCGTGGCATAGCGGAGCGAGGCGTCCGTCCAGACCCTCGACGGAGCAGAGCGGAGCGAGGCGTCCGTCCGGACCCTCGACGTGGCAGAGCGGAGCGAGACATCGACCCTCGGCGAGGCTGGCTGAAGCGGGGTGTTGTTCCAGACCCATGGTGGAATAGGCTGAGGCGAGTTGTCAGCCAGAACCCTTGGTGTAACCCAGGTGCGGGAGCTGAGGCGTCTTTGTCCGCGATCCCCTCGAAAACCAAGACAGGTGGTGGGGCGCAACCGCCGACCCCCACCGAGACATGAACAGGCGGTGGGGCGCTGCCTCTGACCCCCACCGAGACACGGAGAGGCGGTGGGGCGCTGCCTCCGACCCCCACCGAAACACGGACAGACGGTTGGACGCTGCCTCCGACCCCCACCGAAACACAGACTGGCGGTGAGGCGCTGCCTCCGACCCCCACTGAAACACGGACAGGCGGTGGGACGTCGTCTCGGCCGATCCCCACTGAGACGTTGGCAGGTGAGACGTCATCTCGGCCGATCCCTACTGAGACGCAGAGCGGCAGAAAGGCGTTGCCATCCCCCTCAGGAATGCTGACCGGCAGAGAGGCGTCGCCGTCCCCCTCAGGAACGCTGACAGGCAGAAAGGGCACAGAGAGGTCCCAGGGCTCAGCAGATGGTTCTGGAGGCAGGACTGAAAAGAATGTGGTGGCGTACGGCGGAACTGAGGACTTCGCCGGCGGCAGCGGAACTGAGGACTTTGCCGGCGGTGGCGGAACTGAGGACTGCGGCGGCGGAACTGAGGACTTCGCCAATGGCAGTGGAGCTGGTCTGCAGGCCAAGCGGGTTCCCCAGAACGGAGATGCCCCTTCCTCCTCCTCCACCAGCATGGGCGACGGAAAGTCACGCAGTCGACCCGATCCTTTCCTCGTCTACGCCTCTGTCTTCGGGAGACTGGGATTTCTGGAGGCGCAGCAGCCACCGAAGACACGGGAGGAGCGGCTGCCATCGGAGGCATGGAGTGAGCAGCATCCACAGGATACTCGGGGCGCGCTGCTGATGCGGGAGACCAGGAGGTGCGTCCTCGGGCGTTATCCCTCCTGGCATCCCCGGGGATGGATGAGATCCTCGAAGATACCATTTTAATGATCCCATTAAAATGATAGCATGTAAACCAGCATTGTGGTACTATAAGGAGGTGAAGACTTTTCTGTGCTTGTTGGCTGACTATAGAATTCAGACAGAATTGGACCAAATTGACTTGATGTATGGCTCTGGCTAGCACAGGGATGGTGGCCTGGACTCAGCCCTCAGCATTCCTAGAAACGTTGGCAGAAGATGGTCAATGTTTTATTACTTTTGTTTCTCTTATTTACCCATTGGTGGTAATCTTGAATTAAAAATTGATATTTTGAAAGTAATGCAGACAAGCTAGCTCAAGCAAGCCATCAAGGCTAATGATTTATTAATATGTGTATTTTTGATCATTTATCCAGGCTAACTCTTTGCTCTGCTTGAGATTTTGGATTCAAAGCAAAATGTAAAGTCAGAATGCACACCTTAAGTATATGCACTTAAGGTGTGTTGGTTGGTGTATATTTTTGTTCTAGAATCTCTTTCCACACGTGAGACAATGAACCACCTCAGCTGCTCTCCCTATTCAGCAGAGCCAGAAACAGCAGCTGCTGGCAGCATCCAGCACAACACAGCAATGTGGACGAAACAAACACGTTTCACACCACGTTGTTTTTAGCAGTGATGGAGAAAGTGGATTTTCTTTAGTTGGGTTAAAGAACTGAATGACAAATATTTACTCCAATGCAAAGCATCACAACGTCATCTTAGGTAGTACAAAGTACTCATTTTGAATTTCCTTGAAATCCATCCATCCATCCATCCATCCATCCATCCATCCATCCATCCATCCATCCATCCATCCATTCATCCATCCATCCATCCATCCATCCTCTTCCGCTTATCCGGGGTCGGGTCGCGGGGGTAGCAGCCTAAGCAGGGAGACCCAGACTTCCCTCTCCCCAGCCACTTGGGCCAGCTCCTCCAGGTGAATCTCAAGGTGTTCCCAGGCCAGCCAAGAAACATAGTCCCTCCAGCGTGTCCTGGGTCTTCCCCTGGGCCTCCTCCCTTCCTTTACTTGAAATATAACAGTAAAATAAACTAGAAAGTTCCTGGAGAAACTTTGAAGGGGCCTGCCACTTTGTGCATTTATACTGAATAAGGATGACTCCAAAAGTTGATCAGTTGTAGACAGGCATAATAAAGAGCTGATCCTTCCCATGGGGGATATCCATCTTTGAAGTTTGACCTTCTTGCTGTACACAGTTGCAGGGCTCTGTCTGAGCTTCTACCACACCATATTTCAGCTCCATATGTCTAAAAATGTATGAGTTGAAGCTGAAAGAAACTTAACAGTCAATGAACATCATATCAACTGAAATATGTGATACCCATTTTTTTGTAAGCTCTATTAACAAATGTTTTTTCTGCCTACTCTGCCTGGTAACAACCTCAGCCAATCAGAAGCCCGATATCTCATGCCCCTTTGTGTGTGTATGTGACAAACTGCAGCTTCATCTATGTATCAAAAAAGGGAGACCATTTCAGTAGTACATGCCAAACAAACATGTGCTGTTCCAAAACTGTAAGTCCATCCATCCATCTTTTTCCGCTTATCCGGGGTCGGGTCACAGGGGTAGCAGCCTAAGCAGGGAAACCCAGACTTCCCTCTCCCTTGCCACTTGGGCCAGCTCCTCCAGGGGAATCTTGGCCCACGCAAAGTCCACAGTAGTGAAAGCTATTTCTGGTGTTTACACTGTCAGGTTCAAGAATGAGCTGGAGAGGAACATCACCATCAAGCTAGGATATGCAAACGCTAGGATTGCCAGGCCAGCCAAGAATCATAGTCCTTCCAGTGTGTCCTGGGTCTTCCTCTAGGCCTCCTCCCTGTTGGATGTGCCCGGAACACCTCACCAGGGAGGCGTCCAGGAGGTATCCTAACCAGATGCCCAAGCTACCTCAACTGGCTCCTCTTGACGTGGAGAAGCAGCAGCTCTACTCAGAGTCCCTACCGGATGACCGAGCTTCTCACCCTATCTCTAAGGGAGAGCCCAGACACCCTGCGGAGAAAACTCATTTCAGCCACTTGTATTCGCGATCTCGTTCTTTCGGTCATCACCCAAAGCTTGTGACCATATATGAGGGTAGGAACGTAGGTCAACCGGTAAATCGAGAGCTTCGCCTTTTGACTCAGCTCTCTCTTCACCACGACAGACCGGTACAGCGCCTGCTTCACTGCAGACTGTTGAGGAGACAAAATATTACCTAAATGAAACTCAAAACTTAAAAAAAAAACCTCTCCTCACGATGGACCGGAAAATGCACAGAGAAACCAGGAGTCAAAAATGGTCATAAGCAGTATCTTCAGTTTAAAAGATTTATTAGCCTTAGTACTAAGGGAGACACTCCTTACCAGCTCACAGCAGGAACACCAGAAGATGTCTGACCTAAATCACTAAGACAT
>NC_051445.1:30267703-30280890 GCF_001649575.2 Kryptolebias marmoratus
AATGCACCCGCAGTTTTCCAATCCCTCATTAATGATGTACTACGCGACTTTCTGAACATTTCCGTTTTTGTATATAAGATATACAAAGTATATCGTGACTTTGTCACGGGGTTACCTCCCTCCCAGGGGCACACCGTGATACTCACCATAATTGACAGGTTCTCTAAGTCAGCACATTTTGTTCCTTTAGCCAAGTTACCCTCTGCCCTGGAAACCGCCAAAATAATCACACAGCAAGTTTTTCGGCTACATGGAATACCCATAGACATTGTTTCCGACAGAGGGCCACAGTTCACCTCTCAAGTGTGGCAAAATTTTTGCAGAGAGTTGGGAGCCAGGGTGAGTCTCACGTCAGGGTACCATCCTCAGTCCAACGGTCAGTCCGAGCGCTGTAATCAGGAGCTAGAGGTGGCTCTCAGGTGTCTTGCCAGCGACAATCCATCTACCTGGAGCAAGAAACTGGTTTGGATAGAATATGCTCACAACACACACATCTCGTCAGCCACAGGATTATCCCCGTTCGAGGCATCTCTGGGTTATAACCCTCCACTGTTCCCCAGTTTTGAAACCGAATTAACTGTCCCTTCTGTGCAGGGTCATCTGCGAAGATGCCGAAGCATATGGAGACAAGCCAGGAGAGCACTTCAAAGAACTAACGAACAGAATAAAAGGTATGCAGACCGTCACCGCTCCTCTGCTCCTAAGTACAAGGTTGGCGATAGGGTATGGCTGTCCACCAGGGACATTCCTTTGAGAGGCACCACCAGGAAACTGACACCTCGTTTCATTGGGCCTTTTCCTATCGAGAAGGTCATAAACCCTACATCGGTTCGTTTGACCTTGCCAGCTTCCATGCACATCCATCCATCATTTCATGTTTCCCAAGTCAAGCCAGTAGTGGACAGTCCATTGAGCCCTCCTACCGTCCTCCCCCCTCCCTCCCGGTTAATTGATAACCAGCCTGCATTTACGGTCAACCGTATTTTGGACGTCAGGCAGGATGTTTTCCGCAAAGAGACCCTCTGTGGGTTCAGGCTTATGTTAAATATATGCTAGAGGACTCCACGGAGCTGGGTGGCACAGGCTTTGAGCACCTTCAGGCTCACACCATCAGGGCCTGCAACCTTGCCAGGGTGGAGTCTCACCAATTGTCTTCTGACATCTTCTGCGGTAATATTCACCATAGAGGTGCCCGGCTGGTAGGACAGAGCATCACTGAGTGGAAAAGGTGTGAAGGTGAGACTCTCAGTAGGATGAAAGACTGTGATGAGGGGGAGAGGAGAGTGGGTGAACAACAGCAGAGGTATTGATGGGAGTGTGGGCAGGGGGTGTAGGCACCGCAGTGTCACATCTGTTGAAAAATGGTTTGAATTAACCTCAACCGCACTAATGCCTGCTGACTTGAACCCAGTGACAGTCTTCATCCCTCTCCAGACCTCTCTGGTATTGTTCTATTGGAGTTTCCACTCCAGCTTTCTCTTGTAATCCTCCTAAGTTCTTCTGATCTTCACTTTCAAGCACCTCTGTACTGCTCTCACGTCATTCTTGTTTCCATCAATGAAGGCCCTCTTCTGAAGTTGGGCAGTGTTTTGTCCATGGTGACTGTGGAAAGGCCCGAGGGTCCAGACAGCTTGAGTCAACACCTGATGCTGAGTCAAATCCACCCGCTTGCTTCGTGCTCACAGTGAATCCAGCCCATTGCTGGGAGGTCTGAGGCCCATACCTTTCACCTACTGTGAACCACCCAGGCGTCCGACAAGCCTCAGGTTACCGTGACAGACTTGTCAGACTACCAGATGAGTAGGATTTAAAATAAAAGGAAAAAAAACAACGATGCAACTTGACCGATTGACACGCGGCACCAGACGGTGAATCACTGCTCCTTTAGCTAAGAGACGGCCCGAGGACCCAGCGAGGACGCGACAGGCCAAACGGAGCCCGCGTCTGCGATGAGCCCCGGATCCCCTCTCTCACTCCTCTCTGAGACTTTTAGACTGGAACCGGGAAGGGGGGGTACCCTGGCACACCTAATTTAGCTCAGCTTGTGCCCTTATTGTGCCACCACACCAGGAATGAACCAGCAGAGACAGAAAGCACACGTAGGAACTTACCAAGGATGCAGGAAAGAACCCAGGAGTCACCGATCAGGTATACGCCTCACGGACAAACTTTATTGAAGGTGTAAAAATTAGGTTATATCCCAGTTACAGGTTATATGATTAAAAATGGAAAAAGAAAATAAAAGACAAAAATTAGAAAAATCAGTAAATCCGGTTTCTCATCGACACTACGTCAAGAAGTTATTCCCAAGATGGCTCCAGGCGTCCCCACCCAGGGGGTCCCTTCCTGACCAGATAGGACCTGAGTTTCCTCACTGTGAGGTCTCACTGTGTCAGGTTTGTGACTCGGCTCGTTTCCACCATTTTCACCTTTCACAACATCCCCTCTTGGAAACGTGGGCGAGTCCCTGAAGACTCTCAGTCCTCTCCAGGGAACTGAGATCCTTTGCTTGTAACCTGCCTTCAGATAGCAGACAGTGATTGCCAGGGCCCTCTGTTGATCCTCCACGGCCATAATCTCAGCCCACAGTCCAAACCGATCGTGGTCGTAGATCCTCACGTTCACGTCCAGATGACCCGGCTCTCTCTTTCTTGTCAGTAGAGCCGAGTATGCCACCGGCGTTGATTCATCCAGATACTGCAAAACTTCTCTGTTGGTTCAGTTGTGAAACAGCAATTTGCCAGGCAAACGGCCAGGGCGAACAGTGGCTATCCTCTGCCAGGTGTCAGGATAAAACAGACATTCGTCGGAACACCTCTTCCCCACCAACGTGTAGAGTTGAAGGTGCCTGTTATGGGCAAGTTTTTGGTACTTCCGGATTGCTCCACTGGAACACTCTGGGGATTCCAGTACACCAAAGTTCAGGTTCACATGACTCACAGTGTCCCAGGCCTCTGCTCTAGCCCGTTCCATGAGGCCTCTTCTTCATCGGCTTCTGCCACCGCAGTCATCTGCTCATCCTCGACCACTTCGGCATGGGACCACGGACCGCCTAGGAGTAGTTCATCCTCCACATCCTCCGAGTGAATATGAAGCACGTTATTCCCCTCCTGGCACGTCTGCAACTGTCCGCTTGCCATCATGAGGACCAAAGTTCCTTTCTTCTTTTCTTTGTGGGTCACCGCAACCAGTCCCTTTGGGGTACCTGTAGGAAAAAGACAAAGAGAGGGCTCCACAAAAATAAATGTGTAGAATAATAAGTTTCACAACTAATAAGAACGCATGTCCTTTGTATGTGGGACATGGTTCTAAATGAGCACTGGGGGTGAACTCACCATCCCCTCCCCTTTTTTCAGGGCCTCTTAAAAATAAAAGTAAAATAAAAACATTTAAAAATGTAAAAACTCATGTCCCTTTGTTTCTGTGGGACATGGTATATGAAGAGCACTGGGGGTGAACTCACCACCCCCTCCCCTTTTTCCAGGGCCTCTAAAAAAATAAAAGTAAAATAAAAACATTTTTAAAAATGTAAGAACTCATGTCCCTGTGTTTCTGTGGGACATGGTATACGAAGAGCACTGGGAGTGAACTCTCCACCTCCTCCCCTTCCTCAGTAATGGTGCTTCAGCACAGGGGATTAACCACTCTAACACCTGTCTTTTCAACATTTTAGTCACAGATTTATGACACGTACAAGATGTTAACCAATCCCAGTGATCTTGGGCCTGGTGACCCGTTGTGAAAGGATTCGGGTCAACAAATTAACTGAGCTCACTCCTTGCTCCCAACATCAGTTTAAAGATTGTGGCCAGAGGGAAATCTAGACATAATTTTTTTGTTTTAGTGTTACATCCCAGCACTTGATCCCTCTCCGAACCAGGCCCAATGCGGACCCATTCCGGGCCCTTCCTAAAACCTTGTTTACTGGGCCGGGAGGGATTAAAGTGAGGGAAGTGTTTGTCAATCAGAATCTCAAGGTCAGATTTAGTAATTAATTTCAAATCTTCAGTAGAACCCTTAAACACAACATTCTCCCCAGCTCTCTTAAGCTTTCTTACAAGAGCACCTTCACTTAAAAGTTCACCTGTACCGACATTCAAAACCAATCCATAGTGAATAATATAATCTGGGTGCAGGGTGCAGGGCTTCAGACCGAAACCGGTCCATGTACATTTACACCTCGAAATGTTTTCAATTTTCTGCTCTGAGAGAGAGAAAACCAGCAAGTGGCCTCCCCACTTCAGATGGGACTCACCGCAGATCAAAAAGCGGTATCCACTCGGTCCCTCTCTCACCGGGCGGAACCGGTCTGAATCCTTGCGTCCACATGGTTCCTGATATTTGGTAAGCATGGGTATAAATCTGGGTTTATCAGAACGACGTCCCTGCCATAGCACCGTGGCACAAAACCCATCACACAGCTGACATGACCCGGGTGTGTACAGAGACCATTTCAATGGTTCCTCCGTCCCAAGTGGCAAGTATCCCTCTGTCGCTCTGCTGGCAAGAAAAGTGGCACGAGCTGAAAAAACCTCCCTTCCCGTTCCATCTGAAGCTAACACAATGAACACACGACTTCTGGAGACCCCGATCGGGAAAAGTGACTGATCCATCATCCCAGCCTGATCTGTTCTGGGTGAACCGGACCAAAGTTTTTGAGAATGATTAAGTTAGGAGACTTTATCTCCTCCACAATGTATCTTCCTTGTGTTTTAACTGTGGGTTCCCCCTCTCCCTCCCCTCTCTGGACCCACACAAGGTCACCAGGAGAGAACGGGCAGGGAACCGCTGAAACATTTGTAGCTCCAATTTTCCAATTAATTTCATCCAACAACATCAACATCACGTTAGGGTTGTCCCAATCAGATTCATGCTGATTTTTTAATATTCAGTCTTTAACAGAGTGAACAGCGCGCTCTGCAATGCCATTTGTGCTCGGTTTATAAAGTATAGACCATATCGCCCGAATGTTATGATTCTCAAGTGTTTTTAAGACAAGGTTTGATTTAAAATACAATGCATTGTCCATTCTTAAAGAGATCATGTTTTCTTCTTCAGAGATCCCTCTCATCAGAGCTTCAGACTCCTGTTGCCCTGTAGGCTGTTTTAATGTAAAAACTCTGATTTGTCCTGATATTCTTGTTCTATTTCAACTAATCAGTCGGCCATTGATTCTGATGGAGCTACAGTAGATGAGTAATTCTAATTCATTCTCAAAAACCCAAAAGTCACTTTTCCCCAGTTTTTCAAACTATGTGAAACTATGTGAGACCCGAACACTATTCACTGCAAGACGCAGAAATAGATTTACCAGCCCGCCTATTTTTGACCAGTTTCAAACGATAGGCTAAAAGAAAAAGTGAAGGCCCCTGTGCCAATTCACAGAAGATTTGAGTTATGTCAGTACTAGTTTTCTGTCTGATTACAGAAAGCCAGATACCTAAATGTCTCTGTCTCTGACGGAGACCCACACACTATTCACTGCAAGACGCAGAAATAGATTAACCAGCCCGCCTATTTTTGACCAATTTCAAACAATAGGCTAAAATACTCAGATACTCGTTAAACCAGGTGAGTTATCTGACCCTTTGCGGATAACTCTCGGTTGCAGCGCTACAACCCCTGACTTTAACGCAGAAAAACTCTACCGGCTTTACCTTCGTATCCTATTAGGCACCCTTTAGTGTGTCCGAGTTTAACACCTCCTATAGGTGCCCACCCAGGGACGCCATGTGGAAAGGCCCGAGGGTCCAGACAGCTTGAGTCAACACCTGATCCTGAGTCAAATCCACCCGCTTGCTTCGTGCTCACGGTGAATTCAGCCGGTTGCTGGGAGGTCTGCGGCCCACACCTTTCACCAACTGTGAACCACCCAGACGTCCGACAAGCCTCAGGTTACCGTGACAGACTTGTCAGACTACCATATGAGTAGGATTTAAAATAAAAGGATAAAAAACAACGATGCAACTTGACCGATTGACATACGGCTCCAGACGGTGAATCACTGCTCCTATAGCTAAGAGACAGCCCGAGGACCCAGCGAGGACGCGACAGGCCAAACGGAGCCCGCGTCCGCGATGAGCCCCGGATCCCCTCTGTCACTCCTCTGAGGCTTTTAGACTGGAACCGGGAAGGGGGGGTACCCTGGCACCCCTAACTTAGCTCAGCTCGTGCCCTTATTGTGCCACCACACTAGGAATGAACTAGCAGAGACAGAAAGCACACTTAGGAACTTACCGAGGACGCAGGAAAGAACCCAGGAGTCACCAATCAGGTATACGCCTCACGGACAAACTTTATTGAAGGTGTAAAAATTAGGTTATATCCCAGTTACAGGTTATATGATTAAAAATGAAAAAAAATAAAAATAAAAGACAAAAATTAGAAAAATCAGTCAATCCAGTTTCTCATCGACACTACGTCAAGACGTTATCCCCAAGAAGGCTCCAGACGTCCCCACCCAGGGGGTTCCCTCCTGACCAGATAGGGCCTGAGTTTCCTCACTGTGAGGTCTCACTGTGTCAGGTTTGTGACTCAGCTCGTTTCCACCATTTTCACCTTTCACAACAGTAACATGATTAAAATCACCTGATATAGCAATGAATGCAGTCAGGTGACAGTCTACATATGAGCTATAGCGGAGTAGATGACGTCACAAGCCACCATGGGGTTAGCAGAGGGTGGGATGTAAACAGTCACCATTAAGACATGGGAATATTTACGGGGCAAGTAAAACAGACGTAGACCAACTACCAAAAGTTCAATGTCCGGGCAACAGATTCACTCCTTGATTGTTATGTGAGCAGGATGGCACCAACGGTTGTTTACTAGAATGACAATCCCCCTCCTTTTCGCTTACCACTCTCAGTGCAGTTTCTGTCGACCCGAATAGTCTGAAAGCCCCTGATGGAAACATTGCTGTCAGGAATGTCTTTGTGCAGCCATGTCTTTGTAAAGGACATTGAACTACACTCCCGGTACTCCCTCTGACTCCTGGTCAATGTTGTTAACTACTCCAGCTTGTTAACAAGCGATCTTACGTTGCCCATAGTACAGGAGGGGAGAAATAGCTTATAATTCCTCTTCTCCATAATCCTCTGTTGTCTGTTTCTGATTGCTGTCCATTGCTGTTTGTTTACTCCTCTACAACCTTGGTGTGTCCTTTTTCAGATCTCTTTGGGAATTTCTGTGGGTCTGGACACAATGCCGGTCGGCTTCAGTGCAATCAGCTGATCCCTGCTGTAAACATTGCAGCCAAGTTGTTGTCCCCAAAAGAGTAAAAGAAGTCTTTCCATAGCAAAGAAAAGGACCAAGACTCTCATCATCAATATTGTTAAAAGGAGCTTCTTGTTACCTTCAAAAGAAAATTATGTAGGAAAACTAAAAACTTGTAAAAAAAAAATAAAAAAAGTAAAAAGACAAGCAGGAGTAACTGCATACACATTGGCATATGCACACTTAACACTCTGAACGCAACTTAACAAAGCTGGCTCCTGTGACATGGAATTCCACCTGTGTGATGGGGAAGGAGCCTGAACTTGTACGCGTTTTGGAACCAATTTCCTTGAGAAGGGCAAGACTTTATTCCACTTTATGAGAGGCACGGGGCTGGTGTGAGGCTACCTATAGCCCCCTGGCTCGGTGCCTGTGCATTTGACTTTTCCTTGGAGATGAGAGTGTAAGGTCCTTTATCTATCTGACCAACCAGTTGCAAAGGTGGACAAAAGTACAGAGTCAAAGAATTAAAAGTACATTTTTTTTACAAACAAAGATTTGTAAATATCCCCTTAAAACTAAAATGACTCAATGTCCTTTGGTGGATTGGGAAAGGGTAACGGAGGGAATGACCCAATTGAGGCTTTGTTTGCTCGTGAAGCAGAGGCAGGCGACAGGCCCAGCAATGTTGGCTCAAGCTTGTTGCTGGCTGGCTCAAGCTTCCCTCCTTTTGGGCAACACCCAGCAACCCCAATTAGTCCACCTGGACAGAGTTTCCACAAAGCAGAGAGCAAGACTAAAACACAATTAAAAGCCAATAAAACAGTCTACAATAAGAAGCTCAAAAAAACTGAATACCTAGACAGAGTTTCCACAAGGTAGAGAGACAGAGCAGTGAGTGTCTGTTCCTTAAGAGCAGTGTTTCCCTAAACTAATTTGGCCCACCTGTGCAGCCCCACAGACACTCCCACAGCAACCCACAGTGACACACCCTTAGCAACACACCAGTGAAATAACCCACTGTGACACACCCTTAGCAACACACCAGTGAAAAAGAATACAACTTAAAGAAAAGGGGCCGATACAGTGTACCAGGTTACGAGAGGATAGCTACGAGTATGGGGGGCAGACTCTGACTGTTGTTTGTATCAAGGTACCAAACTGCAGTTCAGTGTACCCTGCCTTCTTGGACTCCTTAGCAGGGGTGATGGAAGGTGCTCTAGTTGGGGAATCTATCATTTTGTTAGGGAAATTCAATGCCCACAAGGGTAACAACATTGTACACTGAAAGGGGCATGATTGGGAGGAACAACCTCTTTGATCTTAACCCAAGTGGTGTTCTGTTATTGGACTTCTGTGCTACTCACAGTTTGTCCATAATGAACATCATGTTCGAACATAAGGGTGTTCATGGCTGTGCACATGGCTCAGGACACTCTAGGCAGGAGGTCAGTAATAGATTTTGTAGTTGTGTAACCTGATGTGTGACCATATTTTGGACACTCAAGTAAAGAGAGGAGCAGAGCTGTCAGCTGATTACCAGCTGGTGGTAAGTTGGATCAGATGGTGGCGGAAGATGCCGGACAGATCCTGCTGACTGAAAGTCGTAGTGAGGGATTATTAGGAATGCTAGGCAGAAGAGCCCATCAGAAAGACCTTTAACTTGCACCTCTGGCAGAATCTGGATAAATCTGTTCATTATAGGGAACCTTTATCAAAATATTTATACCAAATGAGAAGTAGAGACCAATTTTTTATTTTGAAATGTTATTACAAAAATAATTTAGATCAAAATTTAGGATCAACCACAACACAAAATAAACTATCACTAAAACTTTAGGGAATTTAAGGAGTAAATGTGAAGTACTTGAATATGATTTAAACAAACACGATGAATTGATAATTAAACATTTATTGATCGAAAACAAAATAGTGATTATCAGTTTATCTAAACTAAACAAAATTATGTAGATGGGAGATCGATTTAGAAAATTCAACTACAGCAGTACCTGCGATGTGCGGACCCTCAAATTTGCAGATAACTGTCATGTACGGACGATTTTACGTTAAACCAACTGTTATCATACTAATTTTCCCTCTGACTAGCGGACACCTGTCAAACACAAACATGGACACCCCAAGTATGTCACGTTTTTTGTCCCTCCAAAATGCAAAGCATCGTGGTAACGAGACTTACTGCCAAAAAATAAAGAAAAACAAAATATCACGGGCGTGATTTTGTAACCAGAAATTCTTGGATAGTAAACATCTCTGGAAAATGGCTACTCGTGGCAGCAGAAGAAAAACTCTCAGTTTGGATCAGCGTGTGGAAGTTTTGAAGAAATTAGATAACAGGCAGTCTTGTAGAGCAGTAACCTATAACCTATAAGTGGAACAAGAAAGCCTGGATGATGTCTTCCATATTTACTTATTGGTTGGACAGGATTAATTCACAAATGAAATTGCAAAGAAGGAAGATCTTGATGTTCGTAGACAACTGTGGAGCACACCCAAAAGTGTAGCTCTCCAATGTGAAACTGATGTTTCTGCCGCCTAACACGACATCACGCCTGCAGCCCTTAGACGCAGGAATAATTGCCACCGTGAAAGCACAATATCGCAAGTGGCTGATGAGACATGAGTTGGCAGAGACGGATGAAGCATCCACAGCTTCTCAGCTTGCCAAGCGGATTGACACAAAAGATGCCATTGGTTGGATCAAAAGTGCCTGGATGTGTGTGGAATCATCTTGCATCCAAAAGTGTTTTGCCCGCTGTGGCTTCCAACAGAAGGACACTGTTACCACAAACACTGAACCAGAAGCTGACATTTCTGAGTTAACTGAAACTGAACTTGTTCATTTTGAGTCACTGGCCTCTGGTGTGGATTGGGCTACTTTTGTTTCTATGGACCAAGAAGCAGTCACCAGCAATGTTGCTGGTAATGACTGGGAGGCTGATATGGTTGCAAGGTCTCCCGACAGTCTCGGCCAGATGAAAGCGAGAGTGAGCCTGAGGAGGAACCAGAACCAATGCCAGTCATATCCTCTGGTGAAGCTCTGGCTCAAGTCATAAATCTCATTGACTTAGCCCTTAGTGCCAATGATAGGGACTTGATTGAGGCAGTAGCCAAAGTTCAAAACATTGTTGAGGATCATCGTCTGAAGAAAGCTTCAGTTGCAACCCAGAAGACAGTTGTTGATTTCTTCCATTAGCGCTGACATTGTTAAAGTTTTTGTTTTTGTTGTTATGGTGATTCTTGTTAAAATGATGGACTGAACTTTTCTTAGTTAGTTAGTATCAAGTGTTTGATATGTGGTGTTTGGCTGGTTTTAAGGTTTTATTGCTGCACTCAGTTTTATTTATTTATTTTTCCTTTTTCTTATTTACAAAGATCTATACCTTTGTAGTTGTCATTTCAAACAATACAGTGATTAAAATTATACATATACATATGTACCTATTATTTGTTGTTGGATTCTAATAAAATGGATCAATTTGAAATTTGGTGTTCATTTTTTCACCACAATTTAGTGTCCCTCTCATGAAGGGACACCTGCAATGTAGGGACACTTTGGCCCAGATTTAGGAGTGTCCCTACATCGCAGGTACTGCTGTAGTTTAATAAGGTCTTAGTTTTGGAATTTGGATGAGAATATGTTAGGAATTCTGCCGAATTGTCAGAGTATTTTGATTGACATTACATTGATAAGTGAGGGAGACATTATCAAACTTTGCATCAGTTAAAAGGTTTATAGACAGACCAAAAACCTACTGTTACTCATTACCAGAGTTGTACATTTCTTCAGCAAATGAACAGCTCAGCTAGCATCATCTCTATCTGTCTGGGGATTCCTAGTGGCCTGATCAGACCTTGCAAGGTACTACCAGAGGAAGGAAAGTTTTGGCCAGGACTTAGTGGGGTTCATATCAGCGTTCGTCCTAAGGCAACTGCCGTTGGTAGTAATGGCTTTGAGGAGGTCGGACAGTCAGGAGTGGCAGCAATCCCACACCAGCTTATCTTTCAAGGTACTCAGGTTGTTCTTCGACTTGTAGAAAAAAATAAGAATCCTCTTTTTCCTCTCTTTTACTGCTGGACTTACAAACTAAACTGACTGAGAAAAATGTCTCATTTTATTCAGGTTAACAGAAAAATGAGACAGAAAGATGAAAGGGAAATATTATTGGACATGCAGAAAACATCAACTGAAGACTCAAAACAATGGCTGGCTGGCTGGCTGGCAGGCAGGAAGGCAGTGCCTGGAAAAGGCACTCTACCCTTTTCTTTACAAGACCCCGAGATACTTAAACTCCTCCACTTGGTGCAGGACATCTTCCCAGACCCAGAGAAGGCACTCTACCCTTTTCCAGCTCAAGACCATGGCCACGGATTTGGAGGCACTGATCCTCATCCCGGCCGCTTTACACTCGGGTGCGAACTGATCCAGCGAAAGCTGGAGATCACGATTTGGTGAAACCAATATGCCCACATTATCTTCAAAAAGCAGAGACTCAATCCTAAGGCCACCAAAACGGATACCTTCAGCACCTTGGCTGCGCCTATTAATTCTGTCCATAAAAATTATGAACAGGGCAACCTTGGCAGAGTCCAACGCTCACTGAAAATGAGGCCGACTTACTGCCAGCAATGCGGACCAAGCTCTGGCACCGGTCGTACAGGGACCTAACAGCCCATATCAAAGGGCCTGGTACCCCATACTCCCAGAGTACCCCCCACAGGATTCCCTGAGGGAATGCCTTCTCCAAGTCCACAAAACACATGTAGACTGCTTGGGTGAACTCCCATGCACCCTCAAGGACCCTGCTGAGGGTGTAGCGCTGGTCCAGACCAAGGTTGTGGTACCCTATTTAAAGAGGGGGACCACAACCTCGGTCTGCCAATCCAGGGGGACTGCCCCCGATGTCCACGCAATATTGCAGAGTCATGTCAACCAAGACATCCCCACAACATCCAGAGTCTTAATGAAAACTGGGCGAATCTCGTCCACCCCTTGGGCCTTGCCACAGAGGAGCTTTTTAACCACTTTGATGACCTCAGCACCAGAGATTGGAGAGCCCAACCCAAGGTCCCCAGGCTCTGCTTTCCAGGCTCTGCTTTCTCACTGGAAGACATGCTGGAGGGATTGAGGAGGTCTTCAAAGTACTCTGCTCGCAACATCTCAAGTTGAGATCAACAGGACAGCAGGACACCTTCATAAACATCATAAACAGTGTTGACGGTGCACCGCTTCCCCCCGAGACGGCAAATAGTGGATCAGATTCGCCTCAAAGCTATGTGGAAGTCCAAAAAAAGTAAAAAAAAAAACAAAAACAACTGGACTTCTATTCTGTTGTTTTTGTTTTTTAACTTTTTTTGAATTTACCATGGCCTGGATGACTGAGAATCTACACCAGCATATATGCAAGTCGTTTTTGCCTCAATGACCACCTGAGCTGCATTCTGTTCCCACAGGCCAAAAAGACCCGATAGGACTCTGACAGCAGCCCAACCAGCGGGTTCAAGAGATTCCACTGCAACAGGCACCAACAGCCTTGCGGCCACAGCTCTGGTCAGCCGCCTCAACAATATGGCTTGCACTTAAATGGCTTGCACTTATATAGCGCTTTATCTAGTCCAAGGACCCCAAAGGGCTTTACACTACATTCACCCATTCATCCACACATTCACACCCTGATGGTGGTAAGCTACATTGTAGCCACAGAGAGAATATACCCCACTTCTCCTCAAACTCAAAGTGACAGTTTTATTACCCTGACCTTTTGACCTTTAATGACCTTTAATGTCATCCACTAGTCATCAAACTCAAAGTGACAGTTTTATTACCCTGACCTTTTGACCTTTAATGTCATCCACCTCTCGTCAAACTCAAAGTGACAGTTTTATTACCCCGGCCATATTGACCTTTAGGTGAACCCAATAGGAGGGGTCCGGACCCCCACCTCCCGGTTCTG
>NC_051445.1:30280990-30285563 GCF_001649575.2 Kryptolebias marmoratus
TAGAACGGGAGGTGGGGGTTTCGGACCCCCCCAAAGGGGTTCACCAGAACCGGGAGGTGGGGGTGGACCCCCCCAAAGGGGTTCACCAGAACCGGGAGGTGGGGGTGGACCCCCCAAAGGGATTCACCAGAACCGGGAGGTGGGGGTCCGGACCCCTCCTATTGGGTTCACCTAAAGGTCAATATGGCCGGGGTAATAAAACTGTCACTTTGAGTTTGAGTAAAAGTGGGGTATATTCTCTCTAGCCACAGCTGCCCTGGGGCGGGCTGACAGAAGTGAGGCTGCCATCACACCGGCGCCACCGACCCCTTTGACCACCACCAGTGGATGAAGTGTCTTGCCCAAGGACACAACGGCTGAGACAGCTGGAGCGGGGGCTCGAACCAGTAACCCTCCGATTACAGGACAAACCCCCTACCTCCTGAGCTACCGCCACCCACAATAGAGGCACGAAACATGGCCCACTCAGACTCAATGTCCCCCGCCTTCCCCGGACGTGTTCAAAGCTCTGTCGGAGATGGGAGCTGAAGCTCTGTCTCACAGGGGACTCCGCCAGACGTTCCCAGCAGACCCTCAGAATACGTTTGGGCCTGCCAGGTCTGACCAGCATCCTCCCCTATCATCGGAGCCAACTCAACATCTGGTCGAGGTCAGTTGACAGCTCCGCCCCTCTCTTCTCCCAAGTGTTCAAGACATGCGGCCGCAGATCAGATGAAATGACAACAAAGTCAATCATCGAACTGCGGCCTAAGGTGTCTTTGTGCCAAGAGCACATATGAACACCCCTATGCCTGAACATGGTGTTCAATATTGATTGTCCATGACAAGCACAGAAGTCCAATAACAAAACACCACTCGGGTTCAGATCAGAGTGGTCGTTCCTCCCAACCACACCTCTCCAGGTCTCAGTGTCATTGCCTATGTGAGTGTTGAAGTCCCCCAGTAGAACAAGGGAGTCCCCATGAGGAGCGTTCTCTAGCCCTCCATCTACGGACTCCAAAAAGGATGGGTAATCTGAACTGCTATTAGGTGCATAAGCACAAACAACAGACACCTCTCAACAAGGCAACTCCAGAGTGAAAGAGTGTCCAAACCCTCTCAAGGAGACTGGTTCCAGAGCCAGAGCCGTGCATCGCAATGAGTCCAACTATATCTAGCCAGAACCTCTCGACCTCGCACACCAGCTCTTCTGTAGGTGAGAATCAGACCGCCAAAGTCCAGCCTTCGGTCACAACCCATTCCACACTGCACCTGACCCCTTTGGCCCCTCCCACAGGTGGTGAGCCCATGGAAAGGGGGACCCACATCTCCTCTTTGGGCTGGTCCCGGCTGGGCTCCATGGTAAAAGCCCAGCTACCAGGCTCTCGCCAACCCCACCTCCAAGCCTGGCTCCAAAGTGGGGCCCCAGTGACCCATGTCTGGGCGAGGGAACACTATATCCAAAATTGTAACTCATCATAAGGGGTCTTCAGGCCGAACTGATCCCTCACCTCAGACCTGTTTGCCATGGGTGACACTACCAGAGGCATGAAGCCCCTGACAACATAGCTCCAAGGATCACTGGGACACTCAAACCCCTCCACCACGATAAGGTGGCAGTCTAGGGAGGAGAACAGTGCACTAGAACAAACAAATTTTGTTGCATTAACTCTCCAAATGGCAGTTAAAAAGTACAATTCATCATCAACCATAAAAATGATTTTTAAAAGTGCTTTGTGTGCCTACAGTTAACAAGGAAAAAGGTGTTCTGAGTGTTATCAGTAGTTAATAATACATTCTCTAAGGCAGAGGTCCTCAACCCCCGAGCCACGGACCGATACCGGTCCTTGGGTCATTTGGTATTGGGCCGCACAGAAAGAATAATTAACTTACAGTATTACTGTTTCATTTATTTTTGGAATCTGAACAACATTTATTTTGAAAAATTACCAGATTCTCTCCACTACATCTGTCTATGAGTCACTTTTGATGCATGTCAAAAGGCTTATCTAGGTCACGTGATACGTTACTGCTAAAAACAAACCAACAAGCTAGAAAAATGAGTTTAAAGAAATTGTCTCTGAAAGAATTTTTTACGAAGGCAAAAAGGCTTAGTGAGGAGACAGAAGAAGAGCCTACGACTTCCAAGAAAAAAAAGCTGCATTTAACAGACTATACCAGGAATCCTACTTAAAATATGGGTTTATAGCGACCGTCTCATTACTGAAAAACAGGCACAGGGCTCCCACTAAATTGGCGCTATGGTGAGATGTATTCTTTGTGCACTTTATATTTGTGGTGTATCTTATTTTAAAGGTAATGTTTAAACATTGCCATATTGACCAAAGAACATTAGGGGGAGGGGAGGGTATTATTCATATTGATAACGCAATACCAGGACACAGCTAACAAAGTTGCAAGTACACGTTTACATTTATTTATTTATTATATTATTTTTAAAAATACCCCCGTTTTCATGCTGGTCGTATTATTTTATTTTATCTGCTACACTTTTAAAGGCTGGTCCGTGGAAATACTGTCTGATTATGAACTGGTCTGTGGCGCTAAAAAGATTGGGGTCCACTGCTCTACGGCATCCAGTGCAATAGGCACCCATACATGTGTTTTGGACTTTCTTTTTTGGACTGGATGACTTACTTTTCACTGAAAAAGCTATTCAATTTGTCTTTGTCACACAAACAGTTCATCCTCAACAATAGGACATGATAGTTTTTAGGCTCAAACTTTTTGTTTCTACTTGTATTCCAGGTTTCTAAAGACTCAAGTTTTGCACTTGAAGTGCTTGCACTTTTCCCTAAACATAAACAAGCACTTGTAATTGAGTTTATGTAAAACACATTGTTAATTTTGTTATTTGCAATAATAGTATATGTAACAGAATTTACTTCTGGCAAAATATAAACAGAAGAAACCTAGCTCTGGCAAATGCTGTCATGCTATTCTGGCAGGCTGATGTCTGGGATGATATTGACAGCTACTATTTATTAAGAAGCTTACTAAGCAGCGTTTTAGGCTCATCAAAGACCTTCATGGAATACTCTTATAACCAGTGTCAGTTTTAGCCATAGCCACGCTCCCCGTGTTGTCCCCTCCCCTCTGCTGAGCAGGTGCCAGCTTCTTCTTGTGGTTGGCTGGACATTTAAAATTGATTGACCAGAACAATACATCCTCCTTCCCCTCACACACACCTGTCCTATCCCCAGTCCCTGTGGCTGTATCTCTCCTCTGCCTATAGGCTTGAATTAAACATGTGTTAATATAATTTAGGTGGCAGTTGCACAGGCTGGTTAATAGGCTTTTAATCATATTCTTTCTCTATTCTCTGTTCTCTTTTAGTCTTCTAGCTAAATACACTGTGGTTCTCATCTCAGTGTCCTTCAAACAGTCCCTTTCAGCTTTGCACCATTTGGCCTGCCTAAACACTTTTGTTCTCCAGACTCAGTACTTTGATATCTCAAACAATCCCTGGCAATTTTTTATATTATTGTAGAATAAATAAAGCTCATCTCCCTGGTGCATGTTGTAGAATGGTTGAAGCTGAAATTGAGCACTCTGTGTAAAGCTGGGCTTAAACTTTTGTTCTAAAGAAGCAGGACTACAACAGTTTACTCCTCTCTTAAACCTTGACATTGTTGTTCCTGCAGGAAACTTTTCCAGGAATCAGGATATTTTGTAGGTTCATTTAAACCTTTGTACTCCCCACCCTTTTTTCAACTTCAAAAACCAGGGCAAAAACAGATTGTACCTGTACAAACTGACTCCAGAAAACTGCTCTCATACTTTTGAGACTACTCTTAAACTTTGAGGTGGGGCTTTATGCAATGACACGACCAAGGGGTGGCCAGGGGGAAATTCCCCCCCTATTAATTTGCTGTCCCTCTGACCAGACATTCTTATATACATGTAGTGAGTGCCCTGCTATATTTGTTTAAAAACTGTGACCTGTTTAATCACAAAACTATGGGGCGCCGTTTGTAAATGAGATTGTGCTCAAAATTCATGCCTAAATTTAGTCACATTTAGCTTCAAACAGTGTTTAAAAATGTAGTGTGGATTTTCTGATGTCACCTTTTACAACATTTAGCTAGTTAAATGTAATTGTTACAGCTACATGCTAAATATAAATCTAAATGTTAAATGTTATATCTAAATGGTAAATGTTATATCTAAATGGTAAATGTTATATCTAAATGGTAAATGTTGAAACTAAATGTTTAGCTAATATGCTAATTTTTAATGCCTGAAACAGAAAGTACCAAAATAAAAGCTTGACACTAGGCTGAAGTTTGCTGAAATACTTTAGTAAACTAAACATTTTACAGTTAGATATTACGTAATATCGTTGTTTATCTTCAACTCATTGGGAAAGCTAGCTGGAGTTTTTATAACAATGTGCCGGGAGTTAGGCGTTCTCCCCCGGTGTATTGAACGTGAAACGCTCGGCCAGCTGACAGCTGGCGAGCGGAGCAGGCATGTCCGAAAGTGTCAAAACAATATTGTAATAAGGTCATGTACTGATGAACCGAGCAGATATTTGAGACTTTCAAAGCCACATTCTCACCTAAAAATGTTG
>NC_051445.1:30286302-30301130 GCF_001649575.2 Kryptolebias marmoratus
GATATAACATTTAACATTTAGATATAACATTTAGGATTTATATTTATATTTAGCATGTAGCTGTAACAATTACATTTAACTAGCTAAATGTTGTAAAAGGTGACATCAGAAAATCACACTACATTTTTAAACAGTGTTTGAAGCTAAATGTGACAAAATTTAGGCATGAATTTTGAGCACAAGCTCGTTTACAAACGGCGCCCCATACAAAACTGTTTTTTAATTTTTTGATTAAATACATATGTAATTCCCCATGTTTTGAGTAGTCTTTGACCTAATCCCAACTGTCAAACATGGAATGGGAGGGAAATACTACACACTAGGTGTTGATGGAGCTGTTTACTTCCACTGTTTGATTGTAATAGACAGGGATGTGCGAATGATCTGTGTATACCTGTTGTAAAAACAAAAAGGGCAAGAGCATTGTTCAGTGTTGTTTATGAGTCCTAAACTAAAGTAAGTAAACACTGTCAACATAAGGTGCTGAAGCTAATGCATGAGCACAAAGCCAGTTTGGGAGAGATGTATGTACATGAGACAGGAGTGTCTCCATTGAGTTTCTGAGTGATTATGGAAATTATATCAGAGCTTTTGCACTCTGACCATTTGTAATTAGCTTTGTAAGCTTATTTAGGGTTTGTGTGAATTTTAAAGGGTATGCTTTGATGGATTACATACCAGCTGCAAATGACAGAAGATGACAAATAAGCTCCGACAAGCACACAGATAATACAGTACCACAAACGGAATCATAAAAATCCTGGTTATACAGAGCATTTCAAGCATTTCAAGGAAGGCAGGGGCCATGAAATCTGAATGGGCTCTGTTCTGGGCTTCTGATACTGATGTGGCTGTATGAAATATAGTGTTGTGTCATTCATGAACAATTACAAACAGATCTTTTGAGTGAACAAACTGAACCAAATCACTTTATTCACTGATTCGTTCCTTACTTAGTTCAGCCGAGAAAAAAAAATTAAAAAGAAGAAAAACTCGTTCAGTTGAGTTCAGCGGGAGTGGAACTTCCCCTTTCTGTGACTCATTCATGACGTAAATCTAAAAGACAGCGCCATGCGGGAGGGGAGGGACTGTTGTTGACACCTGAACAAATGTCACTTGAGATTCTTTCACTGCAAATAAACTCCATGTATTACTCAGTGGACAAAACACTGTCTGACTCTGCACTGAGTTATTCTAAGAGTTTCCTCCTCACAGGGAATTGCTCTCAGGCTTTTGGCAATGACATAACTTTATCCAAACTAACTGCTAATGTTGAGTCAAGCTTCATGAAAATAAACGTGCACACTCTTCCCGTCCCCATTATCTTAACAGACTAAGTTACACATAAAGTAACAAGAAGAGAGGAGACGGTAGAAGAGCGAGTGAGACTTCCAGCAGGGCAAGCTGCAGCAGAGAGGTGGGGGTTGGGGGCGGGGGGTCATTAGGTCAAAACAATAATAGTAAGAAAAGAAGGAGGACTCTCGTCTACGTTTAGTGAACGTGCTGCTTGCTGCTGTAGTGTTATGGCACTCGATAACTTTGGCTGCTAAGAGAGAGGAGTCTGTCAGAGAAGGCAGGGGAGTGATTCATTTAGTGAATGTACTGCTGATTCGCGCATGCGCAGAAACAGCGAACTACCACCGAGGAGTGAATCGTTTGCCTAGTACTGTACTGGAAGTGGCGCTGTTTATCCATGTACTGCACAAATTAACTGTGTGAACTGAAGGATTCTGTAAATGAATCTTATGGCGAATCATTTTGATTAACTGATTCTAGGGATTCAGAACACTCAAAAGAACTGCCGTTCCTACCACTAATGGATAGGTGGCCGTAAGGTGGGTGGCGGTAAACATTAAAACTGGCAGTGGACATTTGATGTAAGGGGTCCATCATACTGAAGAAATTCTATAGTTTGGTTAACATCAGGGAGTTCAGATGCAGCTGAAGCCATGCGGCTCATAGTTCAATTGACAGTAGAAACAACAATCAGGTGTGAAAGGAGTTTGATAAGGCTATGAAGAAGGAGTTTTGGTTAGCTTCAAAGTCAAGAAGTCTGAGGAGCTATCATTAGAGCTTTAATAACTGAGTGGAAGCAGGGTTTAAGAGGTGGATGAGATTTTCCATGACTTCCTTAAGACCCTGAATATTGTCAGGTTGTTTTGGTTAGGGTACTGTTCCTTAACTCTGTACACTTTTACCATATTGTGCAGAGGTTAGGGACAGTACATTCATAGCAAATTGGGAGAGGATTTTGGGGTCCCCCCGAGTAAAGCCTATGCTTTAATGCTGAAGAGGAAAGTCTGACTCATAGTTGTACCTCAGATTCAGGAGGACTCATGGTTTTTACCCTCTTTACCTTTGTTTCTAGAAGACAGCTCTGCAACAGGCTAAAATTAGGATCAAACACTAAATCCACATTGCATGTGCTTTATCTCCAGACCACACCAGATCACAGTCTGGTCTGCCAAGATGGTCTCCCCATCCTTCACAATACTTGTGAAATTGGCTTTAATTGGCTTCTAGAGTTGTCTTCCATATTCCCATTGAGTTCTCAATGAAGGTTCTGTGTCTGATTGATGTTGTACAGTTTCAAGCACTACAGTAACTATGTGTATGGCATTGAGTTTAAGGCCTACCTGTAGGCAGTGCACAGGTTTGTGTGTCACAGTCTTGTGTCCTGTTGACCAGTAGCTGGTGCTTGGCCCCCTTGGTGTTGGTGCCAATTCCCTTCTGCGCCTCGCTAAGGTATTGACCCATGTGCACCTGGGCCTGAAATGATTATATATATATATATGGACTTGATTGTCATCCCATTCTTAATCCATAAGGTTTAGTAGGATGTTGGCCCCCAGCTGGTGCAATGCAGGCTTTTCTTTTCACAAGGCTTAAAAATGTGTTTATGGGAATTTTTGCCCATTCTTCCAGAGGCCCGTTTCTGAGGTCAGACCTTGCTTTGTGCACTGGTTTGCTATCTTCTCAGAATAGGAAGTAGACATCCTGTTCCCACAAAGGTGCATGAAATTGTCCAAAATGCCTTTCTATGTGTCGTGATTTGAGTTTTTGAGTTATTTTCTGTATTTAATTTCATGTTGTCACTCTTGTATTCTCTGTGTTTTTGTCATCTTTGTGATTCTGTTTTGCTGTTATGTGTGATTAGTTCTTCTCACATATTTTCTGTGTCCCTATTCACCTGCCCTCAACTCAGGTGTCCTCCAGTAAGGAGGACAGTCAAAGTGGGAAATTCAACCAAGGGTGGTGGAGAATGGCAGAACTAAGATACTGTGGGACTTCCAGATCCAAACTAACAAACAGGTGATGGGTAACCAACCAGACATTGTGGTGGTCGCCAAGATACAAAAGAAAGCAGTGGTGGTGAATGAGGCAGTCCCCAGTGACTGTTACATCAGGAAGAAGGATCGTGAGAAGCTTAAGAGATACCAAGGGCTGAAAGAGGAAATAGAGAAGTTGTGGAAAGTCAAGGCTTCATTGGTGCTAGTGGTCATTGGAGTACGCTGTGCTTCGACCCCCAAGGTAAATTTATTACTGTTAATTTGTTCAGACACTGGGTAAAAAGCTCCATCTCCCAGTAGATCAGTGTGGAAATAGTTGTGGAGATGTTTAACCTTGATGTAAGCTCTTTAATTTTGAAAATATAAATAAATAAATATTATTGTCTGAACTTTGGTACCAATCATTATTCTGTGTACCACATAAAATTTCTTGTCAAGTGAAATGTTTTAGTGAAAAAACTAATTAAAAACCATTTAAAATTGTTTTGAATGTACATTATTGACTGTCTTTATATAGCATTTATATTAAAATACAAGGTTTTATGAATTCTCTCTGCAATGTTCTAAATTTTGGTGTGATAGCTGAGAGTCACAAACAATACATACATATTGTATGACATGTCTACCTAAAATATTAGCATTATGTAACAACCCTGTCTTTCTGTTAGCACAATATCTCATGAACCATTGGACAGATTTTAAATAAACTCTCAGAAAGTGATCAATAAAAATACCTCTACAGTTGATCAACCCATGTGGTCACCACAATTCAAGATTACCACCAAAACTAATTAACATCAGCAAGCACAAATTTGGGTTTTGACTCAATCAATTTTGCAGATATTTAGATAAAATATACATAACAAATGGCTAACTTGACATACAGTGTAGTGTAGCATAGTTAAGAGAATAGCAGACAAACATGAGCCTCAAAATCACGACTCTTAAAGGTCATCTTGGACTTGCATACTCAGGACTAATGATAATTCTCTCCCTGGTACACCAAAGTTTTTGAAAAGACAAAGGAAATCAGCAGTCTTCTTTTGGGGCTATGTGCTCCTGATAAAATAATGTTCAAAACTATGGCACAAAAGCCTACTAAGTTTTAAAATACACCTTAAGACCACTCCCCATCCCTAAATCTGCAGTTTCCAAGGTTGACAGGGTCAACATGCATCAAGGGGCTTTGACCCCAATGGGAACTGCTTGCAGTTCTAGTGAAAATTTTGATGTTTATTCTGGGAGGTATTACAATGAAAAATGACATTTAAGTTGAAAAAAATCACACAAAATTGATTCTTTCACTGATTCTCAAAGAAGTTGTTGGTGTTAGATATATAACCAGAATTGTTTTCATATACAGTTAAGAGAAATTTCAAAATTAAATGAGTTATATCCATCTTTTCTTCATCTTTGCTTTGTTCATTGTCTTTACTTGATTTGCAGGAGAAAGTGTTGGTGATTAAATTATCAGAACACTTGCTCAAAGAAAAGATCGCTTTGAAAAAATCAGGTTGAAAGGCTTCGTCTGTCCACCCTCACAACACCAACACTACTGTACTTTAAGTCAAGATAATTACATGGAATTGCAGGGTGCGGAAATACAACTGTTGTTGTTGATTGCAGAGAAGAAATATTTCCAGCAGGATTGGCTCATTTGATTTCAGGCACACAGCACTCCTATTTGAAGAAAAACATTATGTTAAGAGAGACAAATGGACAGTGTATCAGGAGCTAAACTTAACTGAGCTTGCAGGAGCTACAGAGAAAAAAATTAGATTCATACAACAATTTAAACACAAATCAAACACATTTCTGGATCTGGAAGGATTTGTTGTGAAACAAATTTGTTTCTCATAAAAAAGGCAGGATTTCATGGAAACGGAAAACGGCGCTGTCACTGTCGTTTAGATACACGTCATGAGTGAGTCACAGAAAGCGGAAGTTCCAGTCCTGCTGAACTCAACTAAACTAAGTCCCCCCCCCCTTTTTTTTCCATTTTATTATTTTTTCTTCTTTCTTTCTTGTTTTTTCCCCCCTCAACTGAACTAAGGAACAAATCAGTGAATAATGATTTTGTTTAGTTCGTTCACTCAGAAGATTTGTTCATTTGAACAAATCATTGATGTACAACACAACACTAACTCTTATAGCTCATTAATTTAATGCTACATTTCTAGTGAAAACTGGTTCAGTTAAAGACAATTGTCTAATGTTTATCTGACTGCTTTTATTACCTCCACCAAGGAGAATATGTTTTTGATTGTGTTAGTTGGCTTTTTTAATTGTTTGCAAGATTATCTAAAAACTAATTAACAGATTTTGATAAAACTTTCAGGAAATGTAGAGGTTATCAGAAAAAACAAAGGGTTAAATTTTGTTGGCAATCTGGATCATGATACAGATCTTACAATTTTGTAATGACCCTATGGCCTTGACTGAGGTTTGTGGTCTCTGAGTGCTTCTAGTTATGATGCAGAAAAACTAGCCCATGCATTTATCACATTTGGGCTGTACTATTGTAATTCTTCATCTGGGTTCCCAAAAATGTTTTCAGTTGATCCAAAATACTGCTGCCAGAGTTCTAATGAGAGCTGAAAAGAGAGATTATATTTCTCCATTTTTAGCTTCTCTCTATTGGCTCCCTGTCAAATTCAGAATATAATTTAAAATCTTATTTCTAACATACAAAGCTCTGAACATCCAAGCTCAAGCTTATATTAAAGATCTTATTGTTCCATCCTCTCAAACTGCAGGTTTACTTGTGATTCCTAGAGTTTCCAAAAAGTAGAACAGGAGGCAGAGCTTTCAGGTATCAAGCTCCTCTCTTGTGGAATCAACTTCCAGTTTCTGTTTGTGAGGCTGACACTCTGTCTACTTTTAAGATAGGGCTAAATACTTTCCTTTTTGATAAATTCTATAGTTAGGGGTAAGTTTGGGTTTCCTGCGCTATCTCTTAGTTATGCTGCTATAGGCCTTAACTGATGGAGGACAAATTGATCACATATACTCATGCTGCTGCTGTCTTTACTTGCCATGTTTATATTTGTAATTATTTCTATCATTAACATGTGTTTTTTGTCTTTCTTCCAATAGAAACTACACCTGGACCAGTCATTCTGTGTTTGCCTGTATTTCTCTCCTGTCATCTCAAACCCCAGCCAGTTGAAGCAGATGGCTGCTCAACCTGAGCCTGGTTCTGCCGAAAGTTTCTTCCTGTTAAAAGGGAGTTTGTCCTTTCTACTGTTTCCAATGTGCTTGCTCAGGATGGGAGACTGTGACAAAGTAAAGCTTCAACACAATCTGCTGGCTTTCTTAGATATATAACTTCTATTAATTGGCTTTTAAAATGTATGTGAATGTTTTTGTACAGTGCCCTGACCTCACTTTTGTTGTGATTTGGCACTATACCAATAAACTGAATTGAACTGAATTATTTAAGACCGAATTCCCAAATTTACATCTCAAGTGTAGAAATAATTTTGTAATGCCCTGGGAGTGTCATCAAAGACTATCACCTTCAGTCAAACAGTTGGACTGAGTGGTGCAATCAAGAACTGAAGGCCATACTTAGATGTGTAATGAAGAAAATAGGCCCCGGGATATTCACCTTGTTAAAGATCTGTTAGCTACACTTGCTTTTGGCCAGTCCTTTCACTGAAACCAGGTCACAGGAAAACTTTGAATATCTTTGGGTCTATCTGCTCCCAACCTCTTCACTTCTGGTTTGTCCCTTAAAGACATTAAGGAAAACGAGTGAAAAAAATAATTCACCTCGTTTATCTTTATCTTGCTCGCCATCACACTTATCTCAGTCCACAATAAACCACGCCCACGTCCACTCGTGCTCGAGGCACGTTATTGTACAACCACTCTCATTGGCAAAAGCCTGAGGCCTTGGGCCCTGGGCTGAACTAAATTAGCCCAAATGAGCAGCAAACCGAGGGGGTGGGAAAAGATGCCTGTCAATCATTGTGTACCACGCAAGACAAGGGGCTGAATGGGGCTGTAAAAAGTCAGCCCTTTGGAAAGACTTCGGGATTTTCTCTGGAATGTTTGGCACCAGTTTTGTTGTAAATTTCCAAAAATGTGATACAATGTTTTTAATTTGTGTTTATTAGGTATTTTAACATTTATATTGTAAACACCAGGGAGGGCTTAGCCCTACTAGCCCACTGATACCAACCGTCCCTGGACTCAGGTTATTTCATTGGCTCAGCCTTTTTACCAAGTGCCCAACCTGCCACTCTCCAACCTGACTACTAACTACATGTGCACTCCACAACTCACCCTAGAACTGGAAAAAAATAGTATTTGAAAATAAATAAATAAAATAATACTATTTAGTATAGTAAATTGACAGTGTGACATAATCAACTGCCTTAAAATTTGATTGCGTAAAAACCATTACAGATATATAAAATGCCAGTTCAGACATGTAAAGTCTAACTTTCTATGACCTGTTTAAACACTGAATGATGTTTCTACTGTGAAGTATGTTTGAGCAATAGAGCTCCAAAGAGGAACAGATTTTCTCATCTGTTTCACCAGAATCACAAACAGTTTTTTGAGAATTTTGTCCACATTGTGTGACACATCACTACCAAAAGTCATAAGGACCATGAGGAATCTGTTGGAAATCTCAATACATTGATGTTATTACTGCTAAAAAATCATTTCCCCCGAAGATGATGGGGTCCAAACTGGCTTTCTGTCTAAAAGGTTTAATTTGCCTCAGTAAGGACCAGAAATATGACATCTGCTAGGACTACAAAGTTTGCTTCAAGTGCCCATGTTCTCATGAACCCTGGTGTCATTGTTGCCATTGACCAGAAAGAAGAATTTGAGCATTTTTGTGTAAAATTTGCACCAAAGCTGTTTGATGAAATAAAGGACAAAGATTTTAACAGGTTTGGAATAAGGATTCTTTAATGCTTAAGCACTGGCACTCTTATTGAATGATTTGTACAACCTCTACTCCAGTCTTAAAAGACATTGCATAACCTATTTAGCATTATATGACTTTTTTAATCAAAATTGGGACAAGTTCAGATGAACTTTTCAAACAGCTAAAAATTTAATATTAGGGACTTCCATGTACTTTAACTTTACATTACACAAGTATTTTCAGCCCTTCGCACAGTGATGAGTTAAGACCAAAAAAGGCCCACAGTAGTGAGATCTTGTCCAGCCTGTAGCAGCTTTAGTTGCACAGTCTGATGCTTGTCAAGCACAAAGTTCATTCATGTTTCATAGCGAGGTGTAGCAGTCTACACAGGTTGGCATCCTGGAGCACAGAGAGGTCACGCAACCAGCAAGGGGTGCCTTGCACCATACCTGTCTGATTACCAATTACTGCTGTGCCTTCCAGCCTAGGTTTCAGCCAAACAGCCAGTTCCATCTTAATGAGGTGGAGGGTCACTGCTGTGCAGCTGACGTCAGCATTCTAAATACCAGTGTGTGTCAGCTTGTGGTTGAAATTATGACAACACCAACAAGGAGCAGGGAGCAGAGAAAAAGTGAGAATAATAGAGAAAAAAAGGAGACAGAGTTAAAATAACAAAAACAAAACAAAAAAAAAATACAGAGATGGTGTTACCAGTGTTGGAGACAGTTGGAGACAGTCAAAGGTTTTACTGATTTATTTTACCCTATCCTGACACCAATTAGAGATGCTCCATTTATTGTGGCTTCAAATTAAAGTGAATCAAATGTTTGTTTTAAATTTAAACACTGCCTATGAGTGGAAGAATACATTTTAAACAACTACTCTAGGAAAATCAAGTAAAATTTCTCAGTCTGTACTGATGTTAAACCATTTCTAAAGATTGTTGTGGCTTGAACTTTATTTCTCATAAACTGTTTTTTACCTTATTTAAGTTTTGTTTTGTTATTTGTTGTTTTACTTCTGTGTCATTTGTTAAACCAGTAACTTTAGATAAAGTAATAATGCTAAGTAAAAACGGCTGTGGTTCAGTGGTTAGAGCAATTGTCCTCAATGGGACAGTTGGAAGTTCAATTCCTGCTAGGAGTCACATGTCAAAATGTCCCTGGGCAAGACAACCCCTCATTGCCTCTGATGTGTGCCCCATTGGTGTATGAATGGAGTTAAAAACACTGATTAGCCCCGATAGAATGATTTATTCAGATTGGCTTTGTAGTGATTCAGTGCTGTATGAATGTGTGTGTGTGGTCCACCTGTGAGCAGTCTAAGTGTTATGTGATCTCAGTATATATGAACCTGTTTTGACAGCCCCCAGAATCAACACCTACCCCAAAGCAGGAGACATTGTGAATACCAAGGAAGTCCCCACATAGGTCAGACAAAGTTGTGGAGAAGTACAGATCAGGGTTGAAGTATATAAAAAAAATCCCAGTACCATCAAAATCCCATGAAGCTCAAAAAGTTACATAATTAGGAAATGGAAAGATTATGCTAACACAGCAAACCTGCCAAGAGAGGGTAATCCACCAAATCTCACAAAGCGAATAAGAAGGCCATTATTCAAAGAAACATCCAGAATGCCAAAAATAACCTAATGGAGCTGGGAAATAGTGATGGGAATGGTAGTTCTTTAGAGTGTACTGAATTCCTAGAGTCAGTTCATTAAAATGATTCATTTAAAAGATCTGTTCACCAAATCCTTCAGTTCACACAGTTTATTTGTGCAGTACACAAGTGAGTGATACAGTGTCATTTCTAGCACAGAACTAAGCAAACAAATCACTTAGCCGCAGTTGACAGTTCGTTCATTGAATGGATCCTTCCCCTGCCCTCTCTGACAGACTCCCCTCTCTGTGTAGCTGATGTTCGTGAGTGACACAACAATACAGAAGCATACAGAAGCAAGCAGCACATTCACGAAACGTTGTTGGATTTAGTGAGTGAGATAGACCCAGACAGAGAGCTCCAAAAGACAAACCAATTTATTAAATAAAAAAACTAAACAAAAGGCTGTCGTGGCAGCAACAGAGCTAAATAACAAAAAACACCGGTTGCAAATGTAACAAGTGGCACCACTAGGTGTCGCACCCTCCACAGCCTGAGCTCCCATAAAAGGGAAGTGGGAAGGGTGGTGGCCAAGTGTTAATTTCCTGTGTTTGACCAGGTGTGTATTGGGCCCACATGTTCCATTGTTTGTTGGCTGTGGTAAGGTTTGGACGAAAAAACTGTTTTAAATTGATTCTCTTAAATAAGTCTGTGCTGACGTGGTGTTTTTATATAGGGCCACATTATTAATGATGTTCTGGTGGTAGCGTTACCTGTGTGTGGTTATTCAATGCCGCAGGTAGGCCTTATACATTTGTCTCTTTTAATTAGATTGAATTGTATGTTTTTTTATATTGTTTTTTTATTTGGTAGGGCTACACCAGATCTGCTGCATCAAGTTTGGCTTTAGAGTGCTGGTTTATGCGATGCAGGTACGCAGTGTTTTTAATGTGTTTTAAATTGACATGATTAAAGTGATTTAATAAGCATTTAGTAATTTTTGTATTTCTGTTTTTACAGTTATATCTCTGCTTCCTGCTGTCCTTCTAGAGTTATTTTTTTTTTCTTTTTTGTTAGTCCACCCAGTTTTGGACTGTTTATCTCCCCTTAGTACTTGTGAGGGCGGGCTAACAACTTTTCATTTATTTTGTTTGTCTTGTCCTTTGTTTGTCTTTGGGTCACTCATCTTAAATTTGCAGTGATCCTCCTATTTGTGTAACAATAAATGGTGTTAATTAACTTCATGGAACCTAATCACAGAATTAAAGAAACAATCAACCTAATAAAAGAAACTTAAAGAATAATTCAAACAAAACCCAAATTATGACAGACATAAACATGAGTTCTCTTTCTTGTGTTATTATTATTATTTGGACTTTATTAAGGACACAGAACATCTGGTCTATAGGAAAAATGGAAATTAAAATTGTGAAGTTTATCAATTAATGTAAAAAAGGCAGGGAAATTAAAAATAAATAAATAAATACATAAGTTCAAACAGGTTGTTAGTTTAATTTTATTTTAAATCTTCTTCAAACAGACTTGTAGCCTGCTCTCCACACAGACACCCCCTAAACCTTGTCTTGCTGCTGTAGCTTGCCCTGCTGAGAGTCTCACTCGCTCTTCTTCGGTCTCCTCTCCTGTCATTTCTTTGTGTACCTTAGTCTGTTAAGATAATGGGGAAGGGACTGTGTGTGCATTTATTTTCATGTGGCTTGTTCAACATTAGCTGTTAGCTTGGGTCAGAACGTTTCCCGCAAGAAGGAAAAGGTTAGAATCGCTCAAGGCAAAGTCAGAAAGGGTTTTGTTCACTGAGTGATAAATGTAGTTTATTTGCAGTGAATGAATCACAAATCACATTTGCTCAGGTGTCAACAACAGTTCCTCCCTACCCGCATGACGCTGTGTCATTTAGAGTCACATCACAAGTGAGTCACAGAACCCAGAAGTTCCACTGCCCAGAGTGCTGAACTCAACTGAACTGAGAAAGAAATAAAGAAAATTACCAAATCAGTTAACAAACTGATTTAGTTCAGTTCATGCACTCAAAAGATTTGCTTGTTTGAACAAATCGTTCATGAAAGATCTTCTTAAAAAAAATAAATAAATAAAATTTAAAAAAAAAACAACGAAAAAAAAATTGGACTGGATTTTCCTCTCCAAACATGTGGCAGAAAGTGTTTTGGTCATATGAGCTCAAATTCAAACGAAATCTACTACTTCTTATCACGCTAAGACCACCATCCCTAGGGTGAAACACGGTAGTGGCAGCATCATGCTGTGGATATGTTGTTCAGTAGCCCATTTCTCATCAAAATCTCCTGATTCCTCAACATCTGATGACCTTGTTCATCCAGTCAAAATCTAAGCAAACATCATTTCTGTGTCTCTCATATATTTAAATAGCATTTTTTTTGCAACTTTTGATACAGTAATTGACTATTCGGACTGCGCACATTTAGTTAACATTCTTTGCTACTGTTTATTTTGCACTTTGCAATGATTTATTTGTTTTCTTTTGAGTTATCAGTTCTTTTGAAAATGCTGCTGGAGTTGCCCTGTCAATCATTGGAGTCCCAGCTACATCAGATATGCTAAGAGAGCAGACTAAATAGGTTGCACCATGTTTTATCTCAGTAAAGGGAGAAGTTAACATGTTGTAGTTTGTTTTATTTTACTGCTTTTGAACCAGGTACTTCTGATGTAAATATTCTTTCACATGTTACTATCACATGCTACTATTTACTATTACTTTGACTAGTTTTGTTTTGTTGCCAATAATTTTGTAATTTAATTCATACACACACACAGAGCGAGAGAGAGCACGCACAAGAAAGTGGCATGAAGAAGCACCCCTTGATTTCTGACCTAGTGTCATCTTACCAACTGTTCTCCTAAAAGCTCAATCTGACCTAAATGAATCTTTATTGTTTTAGGTCACATGTATACACTTGTAGACATCTTAATAGCTATTCACAGATTGCTTACATACTTTCCTAAGGCTTATGAAGAAAAACAAGATTTACTGCTGAAATGTGATACACTATATTGCCAAAAGTATTTGCTTGTCTCCCTTCACACACATACAAACTTGAGTGACATCTGATTCTTAATCCATAGGGTTTAATATGATGCTGGCCCACCCTTTGCAGGTACGATAGCTTCAACTCATTTAGGAAAGCTTTCCACAAGGTTTAAGAATGTATTTATGGGAATTTTGTACCATTCTTCCAGAAGTGCATTTTTTAGGTCAGACACTGATGTTGGATGGGAAAGCCTAGCTCACAGTCACAGCTCTATATCATCCCAAAGGTGTTACATTGATTCAGTAACCTATGCAGGCCCATCAAGTTCTCCCACACTAGGGTCCACGCCCACTGTGCTCTGGTATGCAGTCATCTTTTTCCTGCAAAGTTGGAAGCATGACATTTTTCAAAATGTCTTGGTATGCTGAAGCATTAAGAATTCCTTTTCACAGGAACTAAGCGACTAAAAACTCATGAAAACAACCCCACACCATAATCCTAACAATCCTAACAATCCTAACAAATAATAATACTAACAAAAGGCACCCACCCTAAATGGTTGACCCAAGTCACACAACACAGTCAACATACTCACACAGTAATCACAATGGAAGGGGTTGAACTACCAGAAGGCAACATTGCAGATGTCCAGGACAGCTACAAGTACCTTGGAATCCTGCTGGATGAGGTCACAAGGAAGTAAGTAACAACCAGATACCTACAGAGAGTAAGGCAGGTCCTGAAGAGCCAACTAAAAAGGTAAGAACAAAGTTCCATCAACACTGAGCCAGTCATCAGATACCCTGTTGGTAAAGTAACCTGGCCAAAGGAGGAAATAGAAGCAACTGACATCAGGACACAAAAGCTCCTCACAATGCACGGAGGGTTTCACCCTAAGTCCAGCACTCTGAGACTGTACACTAAGAGAAAGTACATCAAGAAGAAAGCCTCCAATGATGATCTGTCAAATGAATATCTCAGGCAGCAGAAACCCAATGTGGAAGAGGAGAAAGAGGAACCCTCATGGAAAGACAAGCCCCTGCACGGCATGTACCACCGGCAGATTGAGGAAGTGGCTGATATCAACAATACCTACCAGTGGCTAGAAAGGGCTAGACTGAAGGACGTGCCCGGAACACCTCACCAGGGAGGCGTCCAGGAGGCATTCCAACCAGATGCCTGAGCCACCTCAACTGGCTCCTCTCGACGTGGAGAAGCAGCGGCTCTACTCTGAGTCCATACCGGATGACCGAGCTTCTTACCCTATCTCTAAGGGAGAGCCCAGACACCCTGTGGAGAAAACTCATTTCAGCCACTTGTATTCGCGATCTTGTTCTTTCGGTCCCTACCCAAAGCCTGTGACCATAGATGATGGTAGGAACGTAAATTGACCAGTAAATCGAGAGCTTTGCCTTTTGACTTAGCTCTCTCTTCACCACGACAGACTGGTAAAATGGAAAAATGGACAGGCGGATTGGTGCCCGCTTCACTACAGACGCTGCACCAATCCACCTGTCCATTTTTCCCTCATTCGTGAACAAGACTCCGAGATACTTAAACTCCTCCACTTGGGGCAGGACATCTTCCCTGACCTGGAGAAGGCACTCTACCCTTTTCCGGCTCAAGACCATGGCCTCGGATTTGGAGGCACTGATCCTCATCCCAGCTGCTTCGCACTCGGCTGCGAACCGCTCCAGTGAAAGCTGTAGATCATGGCCTGATGAAGCCAACAGGACCATATCATCTGCAAAAAGCAGAGACGCAATCATAAGGCCACCAAAACGGATCCCCTCAACACCTTGGCTGCGCCTAGAAATTCTGTCCATAAACATTATGAACAGAATCGGTGACAAAGGGCAACCTTGGCGGAGTCCAACTCTCACTGGAAACGAATCAGACTTACTACCGGCAATGCGGACCAAGATCTGACACCAGTCATATAGGGACCTAACAGCCCATATCAAAGGGCCCGGTACCCCATACTCCTGGAGTACCCCCCACAGGATTCCCCGAGGGACATGG
>NC_051445.1:30301160-30315363 GCF_001649575.2 Kryptolebias marmoratus
GGTCGAACGCCTTCTCCAAGTCCACAAAACACATGTAGACTGGTTGGGCGAACTCCCATGCACCCTCAAGGACCCTGCTGAGGGTATAGAGCTGGTCCAGTGTTCCACGTCCAGGACGAAAACCACACTGCTCTTCCTAAATCCGAGGTTCGACTATCCGACAGACCCTCCTCTCCAGAACCCCCGAATAGACCTTATCAGGCAGGCTTAAGAGTGTGATCCCTCTGTAATTGGAACACACTCTCCGGTCCCCCTTTTTTTGGACCACCACCCCGGTCTGCCAATCCAGGGGAACTGCCCCCGATGTCCAAGCAATCTTGCAGAGTCGCGTTAACCAACACAACCCTACAACATCCATAGCCGTAAGGAACTCTGGGCAAATCTCATCCACCCCGGAGCCTTGCCATCAAGGAGCTTTTTAACCACCTCGGTGACCTCAGCACTGGAGATTGACCTCAGCACTGGAGATTGGAGAGCCCGACCCAAAGTCTCCAGGCTCCGCCTCCTCAATGGAAGACGTGCTGGTGGGATTGAGGAGGTTTTGTTTTATATATATATATATATATATATATATATATATATATATATATATATGAAAACAAAAATTTATATATATATATTTATTTATATTTGAAATCTAAAATTTTCACATTGTTAGTGCCCCCTAGATGTTGGTAATTATGAACTACTCAGGAGGGCAAACTGGACCAATGGGTTGAATTTAAAGTGTATAGATCTTAAAACAGGTAAGTTATAGACATTTATACAGTTATAGACAAAAACGTCAACCATATTAGGAGGACCACCTATAGGCTGATACATGTAGTTTTTTTTTTGTTTTTTTTTACAGTTATAGAGCAGTCAGCATACTTTCTTTTTCTTATGAGAAACAAAATATACTATAACTAGAGAGAGGACTGGAAGCTAGACACTGATGACACCATTGATGAGTGACCCCCACTAGGCTGGGTGCTGTCTAAGTTTTTGGTTCCACCCCTCTATGAGAATGAATGGGACACTGTCCTGACTAAAAAATTAAAAGACTTCAGATAATCTTTTTCAGCTGTGATTTTTGTTGATTCACATATCTCCTACCTTGCTGTTGTATGTTTAAATGTGCATTTCTAAAATATGTTTGTGTTGAGTTACTTATTAGATGTTAATTAAAGTTTCATGTTACACCATGATTAACAGTGTGATAGCCTATTGGCGAGTTGGGAGGGTGTGTAGACAGGACTTTTACATTGAGGGTATACAGCTCCACATTCCAAGTGCACAGACTCTGGCCCCAAAAATACAACATAGTGGGACCCAAAAAAAACCCTGACATTTTGGCTTCAATTTTTAGCAATGGGAAGAAGTGGAGACACTCTGTTATCTTTATTAATATTGACACAGAAGAATTGATAATAACAGATTACATGCTTGCATATGTGCTGCAGATGCTAGTTTCTCAGCAAAACCCACTTATACTGTATTACTTCAATAACACTTGTAGATCATTTGAGAAACTATTATTTTGTCCTACAGCATTTGCCGAATGGATTGTATGCATGTTACATCACTACCTATGATGCTGGTGGATGCTATTTGTTAGCTGCAGCATATGTCATTAATGATTCATCTGAGATGCCTCACAGTTGTCTGTCTTTCTTTTATTACAATGCTACCATAGACCAAGCATTTACATGGTGTCAGAAGGGATTCTATACCTGTCACTCATAAGACTTTTTTTTCTCTTTCGTCTTTTTTTTCTGCTCTTCCAACTGATTTATTTCTGCCCTGCATCGTCACTCTACACCGGCTAGCTGAAACGCACATGCTCTGAAGATAATGGCGGATGGTTTTCAGAGACCTGATCCTGTAGTTTTCAATGAGAATTTGGCCGAAAACTGGTGAATTTTTGAATGGTAGTATGACATTTTTATTGCTGCTGCACATCATGACAAGCCTGCCAATACGAGAGCTTATATTCTTCTCAACATCATGGATCCGGACGCCATCAAGCGGGAGCGCTCAATTGTTTATGCTGCAGCTGTACTTGGTGAGGACGGAGCTGTCATCACACCAGCAGAGTCAAAGGAGGATCTTGACTGTTCGAAATGGAAATTCCATGAAATTTGCAACCCTTGATGCAAAAGAACGATGGAGCGACACAAGTTTCATTCAAGAAATCAAAGACAGGGTGAGAACATTGATTCTTTTATCAGCGATTTGAATTTTGTTGAGTTTACTGATGAACTGATCTGCAACAGAATAGTTTGTGGCATCTCAAGTGACTATCTCAGAAAGGCTTTATTAAGAGACAGTGATTTAACTCTAATAAAAGCTGTTTTGATCTGCCACATTCACGAAATGACAGAGGAGGGAGGCAAAACATTAGCTTGCAAAGCTAACACAGTTGATGCTGTAAAATACTCCTTCGGCAAACAGCAACAACGACCTAAGCCCCAGCCACATATTATAACTGACTGCAGTAATTGCGGAGGCTCTCACATTGTAAAAAGAGAAAAATGCCCAGCATTCGGACAGCAGTGCCGTAAATGCAGGAAAATGAATCATTACAAAAACTGCTGCAAAGGCAAACCTCCAAATCCAGCCAAAAAGACGTACAGACAGTCAGAATACGAAGGTGCCATTGAGCAGCCAACTGTAGATGACACTTTCGATGTGGTGTTGTGTAATTTTCTTTAAAAAAGAGGACAACAAAGAGTTTTCTCTTAGGATAATTTATTTAAGGTATATAGCCGAGAATCACTAAGCTGAGGTGAGTCAGCCGAGTGAGTCTGACAAAAGAACAAAAGTCCCCCCTTTAAATACTCAGCTCTACACACTCCGTAACTTTCCATAGGATGAGGAGGGGTCTGGAATCTGGGTAGAGATCAGGTAACTGCTTCCTACACCCCACAGCTCTATAAGATAAGGAGTGCTCCTTCACTAAAACATGGTGTCATAAATGCTTCTGTACTTTTCCATTCAAACAGTTAAACACAGCTTTAATTTATATGCCGCAGTGAATCATTGAAGCACTTTTTATTCCCATTACAGTGGACGGCATTGAGGTTGACAGCTTCGCACAGAAAGCCGAGATTAAGCAGGAAGGTTATGTCACCATCCACATTAATGGTAAATTTTAAAGTCGACATGGGAGCAAAATGCAACATGCTATCCCGCCACACATTTAAAAGAGTGACAAACGGGGAGCAACTTACCAACCATGGAGATCCACCCAACCTAGTTGCATTTGGTGGCAACAGGATTCAAACTAGCGGCCTGGTCACACTGCCATGTGATTTCAAAGACCAGCATCATCCACATCCATTCTTCATAGTAGACAAGGATGTACAACCTTTATTTGGTTTTCAAGCATGCGTAGCATGGAAATCGTCAGACTCAGTCCTGAAGTTCATCAAGTTGATGCAGAGAGCAAAAATACCTTCAAAAATAAAGTCATCTCACAATACAAAGATTTATTAAGTGATGAACTGGGAGAACTTCCTGTAACATACTTCATGACATTAAACCCAGATGTGACACCTGTTGAGAGACCAGCACACCGCATACCTGTAGCAATGCAAGACAGAGTTAAAGGTGAACTCAAACGGATGGAAACATAGGAGTAATAACACCAGTCACAGAGCCCACTGACTGGGTTTCCTCACTGGTTGTGGCGCACAAAAAGGACAAACAAGAAATCAGGCTCTGCATAAACCCCACAGACCTCAACATGGCCTTAAAATGCCCTCACCATCCCATGAGGAGCATGAAGGAAATACCTGCAAAGATGTCAGGAGCAACTGTGATTTCTGTGCTAGATGCAAAAAATTCATTCTGGCAGATGTGTCTCAACAGAAATTCATCACTACTGACCACATTTAGCACCCCTTTTGGTCGGTACAGATTACTGCGGATGCCCTTTGGAATTAACTCTGCGAGCTAAGTTTTCCAGTGATCCATGGAACAGCTGTTTACTGGGCCTCTCTGTTCCGTCATTGTGGATGACATCATTATTGGTGGTCGCGACCTGGCCGACCACGACGCAAACTTCAGCAAAGTACTGGAGCATGCCAGGCAAGTTAACCTGAAACTAAATCCACACCAGGGGTGGAAATTAGCACCCGCCACCCGCCAAATGCGGGTAAATATTTGAAGTGGCGGGTGAATTTGATCAACACACACGCCACTGTGGCGGGTTGGCAATTTGAACAGAAAAGGTGTTATTTGTCCTCCTGACATATAGGGGGAAGTAATGTGCTCGAGTTGCTGCTGTTACATCGAGCTGCGTTCCCCCATCAGATACGGTTCCCCTGCGTCTCTGCGCGTTCATGTTCAACGCTCGTAACCGCCGCGCTGAGCTCGCGCTGCAAGGGAACTATGGAGACCGTGAAAGGTCAAACAACTTGTTTTGGCGAATTTAACCCACTGTTTTGCTAGCGTGATAGACAGACAGACAGACTCTGTTATGGACAATATAGACAATGTGTGGACAAAAGCAATTAATAATTAAAATAAATAATGACTTATCTATTAACAGAATTGTTTAGAGGGGCAAATATCTCTCATTAAAAAAACAAAAAAACATCATTCTTTTAATAATAAAATGTGCTAATATTATCATAATACAGAGGAATAAACACAGTTAAGGACTTTTTGGTAAATTATTTTTGTCCCATGTTTTAGAGGGGGAACTGATTATTTCAGACAGCTGAAATATGTGGTTCCCCCCTGGTAACTTTTGCAAACAAAGAACAACAAATGTCTCCAAATTCAGAGGACTTATTGTCCGTGATGAGAGGAATAAACACAGTTAAAGACTTGTTGGTAAATTAACTGGTTTTTATTGGAAAATTATTTATCTAAATAACATTCGACCCGAAAAAACCTGAGAAAACCCACTTAAAAATATTACAACAGTTCACTGCAAACCCATATGATGCACTCGATCCACTACAGATTACATGCAGTCTGACACCAATTAGGTGTTGTGATGAGAAGCAATTTTCTTTTCTGTTTTTCAAGAGTAGTCAGCTTGTAGGGCACTGCAACTGCTTCCACTCGCGTCGATCATCATCATCATATGAAATAACTTTTTGTCACAACAAAAAATAGTGGCTGGTAAAATATTTGAGTGGCTGGTAAAAAATCTTGTCAACAAGCCACTATGGCTGGTGGACAAAATTTTTAATTTCCACCCCTGATCCACACAAATGCAAGTTTCAGTTGAGTGAAGTGCACTATGTTGGTCACACCTTTACAAGAGAAGGTCTCAAGGCTGATCCTGCAAAGACCACAGCCATCACCAACATGCCTGTCCTGACCGACATCACCTCGCTGCAACATTTCCTCGGCATTGCTAATTACCTTGCCAAGTACTTTCACAATTTCAGCGACACCGCAGACCCCCTGAGGAAATTGACCCACAAGGATACTGCGTGGTGCTGGCTTCCCCAACATCAAACAGCTGTCAACCGTCTCAAATCCTGCCTGACCAGCACACCTGTCCTTGCTTACTACAGTGTTGCTGAGCCTGTCACCTTAACCTGCGATGCATCCTGTTTTGGTCTAGGACCTGCCTGCATGCAAAGTGGCAAACCCATCGCTTTTGCATCACGTGTTCTGACGGACACAGAGACATGGTATGCTCAGATTGAAAAGGAGCAGCTTGCTGTCGTGCTTGCGTGTACCAAGTTCAGAGATTATGTCTACGGAAAGCAAGTCATTGTGGAAACAGACCATCAGTCTCTGGTCAGCATCCTAAAAAAGCCAATTCACACTGTGCCGGCCAGTCTCCAGAGGATGCTTCTCAGACTGCAGAGCTATGATATCAGCTTGGTGTACAAAAGAGGGAAACAGATGTTGTTGGGTTTTTTTAGTGTTACCAGCCTTTGTGTGCAAAACTGTCTACGTGACACAACTGAATGTCAGAGGGTTTAATGCAGTTCAAGGTAACTCGCACAGCAGCGTCAGCTTCTGGTGCCCTAAAATCTCTGTGTTATGGTTAAAATGTCTTCTGCCCCAGCTATGTGTTATCATTTGTTTACACTATGGACTAGACTGGCTCTGACTGGCTCACTCCACACCCTTTGCTTTTTCTTAATAAAAAATTATAGCTCATGCTATAGGTCAGAGCTTCCCGGACAGGCAACGCTATTAGTTGCTGCCGAGGAACTTCTCGTTTTGCAAAAGTTATCAAAAATAAACAATGCTCTCTGTGTGGTTTCTCTCAGGTTAAGGGAAGTTTCACCCTAACAGATGTACTTTGCTGACACATTATCAAGAGCTCCAAACCCATACACCCTGCAGAATGAAGATGAAATCTTCAACATCATGGTGGTGAGCTATATTTCTGCAGCCCGACTGCAAGAACTCAGGGAACACACAGCGACTGTGTGCTAAAAGTGCTCGCTGTCGTCATTCAGAAAGGATGGCCAAAAAAAGAGAGGCAACTGGAGCTTGCTCTACATCCGTTTTTTTCCCTACAGAGACAAACTAATTGTGGAAAATGGCATGAAAGGTCAGAAAGCTGTTATTCCACAATCTCTGCACAAAAACTACACCAGTATTGTACATAAAGGACACCCAAATATCGAAGCAACAAAACTGTGTGCAAAAGGCATTTTCTACTGGCCCACATTATCCAATGACATCACAAGAGAGATCCTGCCGTGTGCTGTCTGCAATAGCACCAAATCTCACCAGCAAAAGGAACCTCTGCACCCTCACCCGATTCCAGATCTACCATGATCAGTGATTGCTGCAGATATTTTCGATAGGCATGGTAAACACTACCAAGTCTTAGTTGATTCCTATTCTGGATGGTTCGAGGTTGAGGTTGACCTTCTTTGTGACATGACAACTTCCACCATGATCTCAAAGCTCAAAAGACACATCTTTGTTCATGGCTCCCCCACACACTTCTCAGTGACAATGGCACACAGTACACCAGTCTGTAATTCAAACAGTTTGCACAGCGACTTTGTACTTATCACCAGCAGTCCTGGGTACCTACAATCTAAAGGACTTGCTGAACGAGATGTTCGCAGTGCAAGCAATTGATGGAGAAATCACACAGAGATGGAACTGATGTTTTCCTCAACCTCCTTCACATCAGGAACATTCCCTGTGACTCTATATTGGGCTCTCCTGCTGAATGCCTGCTATCAAGTCAAACGCGTGCAGCTGTACCTGTGAGCAACACACTTCTCGCTCCATCTTCTCAGAACACACAGCTTATCAGCGCCCGACTACACAACAAACGTCTCACACAGAAGCGTCACTATGACAGGACCAGCCACCATCTCCCAGGTTTGACAGAGGGACAGGTGGTACGGCTACAGACCTCCAGAAGTTACAACCAACTTGCCCTGGGAAGGAGAAAAGCAGCGAGCCACGCTCTTACATCGTGCACTTTGATGGCAAGGACTACAGGAGAAATCGACGACACATCCTGCCTACCGCTGAACAACCTCCACCATGGCAACACACAGACGATACAGCTTTGATTACCAGTAACTCTCTTTCAGCAGTTTCTATACCTCCCACAGCAGCCATCAGAGACTGCATACCCACAAATGTTATCTTCGTCAAAGAGACAGTTCCAGAACAGTCTGCTAGTCACAGCAAAGCCTTTTACATCACACGCTCAGGTCGAGTGTGTAGACCAAACCCTAAATATTCATGTGAGATGCGTCACAGTTCTCTGTCTTTCTTTTATTACAATGCTACCATAGACCAAGCATTTACAACACTGAATTCAATAGAGAAAAGCAAAAACCCATTATTACAGCAAATAATCCAAGGTAAAAAAAATAAAGGTTTTATTACTTTAATGTACTTACAACAATACGAAAAACTACCTTGGAGTATTCGTTTAAAAAGTATGACTGATGGGAATATTTTTAACATGTATTTTTGGTCAGTGGAAAGAAACCAGAGCACCAGGAAAAAACTTGTGCATGGGGATAACCAGGAAAAAACCCATGCATGGAGAGAACATTAATTCTACCTTTATTTATTTATTTTTTGCTTTTTAACATAACGCCCAACCAGCCAACACAAACATGTGTAAGAACATGGCAAAAATGTAACATCCCCATTACAAAATCAAGACAAAAAACTCAAGTAAAGGAGAAACAATAAGTAAGATGAGAACGAAGGAAAAGAAAGACAATCTAAACCTAATATTAAAAAATATAACCACAAATGTTTACCTGTACATAGTTAACATTACGGCCTTCCTCCTACCACCTTTCTCACCACAGACCTTATCTTATTGTAGAAAAGGAAACAAAAAAAAAACATTCTCATCTACTCACAAAGCTCTTAGTCCTTTCCATCTCATCATCCATGTTGTACTAGATTCATGTAGGGGGCCCATAATTCTATGAATAACTTCCCCTGATTGTTCAACCTGGAAATCAACTGTTCGTAACTGGCTGCTTTATCAATTTCTACCAACCATTTTTTAACATGTGGTGTAACATTTTTTTCTTTTCAGTGTCTTAGGGCCATCTTGCACCCTGTGATAAGTGCTAATCTACACCATAATGTTTGTTTGAGTGTTAGCCCATATCCCTCTGTTACTATACCTAAAATACATAGAGCAGGGTTCAGAGTTAAATATATCCTGAGTAATTTGTTGATAAGTACTATTATATTATCCCAAAGATTTTTTAACTTTTCACATTTGTACAACATATGTTAAAGTGTTCCCCTGCACTTCTCAGACCTCCAGCACAACTCAGAATCACAGAGCTTTAATCTTGCAAGTTTACAAGAGCCGAATAGAGTCAATGTAGAATTTTATATATAATTCGGCAGGTCTGTATTATCTAAATGTCTTATACCAGGATCCTGTTATTTCTTTCCATTTCTCAATAGTTATCTCATTCTGCAGATCTTCATCCCATACTCTCTTGAGACCCCCAAGTTTTGGTGAGTAAAACTGTCTCATGAAACTGTACAATTTGGAAGCACCACCCCTAGTGTAGCAAGTGTGTAAAAGTGTTTATATTTCACCCCAAATCTACTTTCATTTTCCATGTACATTTGTTTTTTGTTGTTGTTTATGTATTGTACTTTATTTTGGTGGAGGAGCTTTTATTTTCTTACTTCCTGCTGCCGCCTCACATCCTGTGTTAGTGCTGCCCTCCCAGTGTTACCAGGTGTACGATAATTATCGTATTTGTACGATAATTTTGCCCTCTGTACGATGTACGATCATTAATCCCAAAAGAGGCCAAATATATGATAATTTGACCATTCCGTGAATGTGTGGTTGTCATCGGTTGTAATCAACCTGCCGCAACTGCCTGTCAGGTTTTTTTTTTGTGAACCCTGAAGGCATCTGTTTCCGGAAACAGATGCACGATTGGCTGGAATTTTCAGCCAATCGTGCTTTTATAAATGTGAGCTACGAGTGACGTGTATGCGTTTGCCTCAGAACAACGGCTATGATTGGCTGAATAGTCTGCTGCGCCCGCCCCATGAGTGAGAAAAAAAAAAAAAAGAAAGAAAGAAAGAAGCAGAGCCAGTCTGGAAGAAGAAGCGCTGAGTATCTGTCAGACACTATTCAACACTAGAGTGACTTTAGCGCATCAATAGACTTGTTATTTTGGTTATGACGGATGTACGATAATTTCCCTCAAAATACGATAATTTTATGTCTCTGGTACGATAATCCTACATTTCTGATCTGGCAACACTGAGCCCTCTCCAGTTGGCACTGAGATGTGCTGGGGAGAGGTGAGTGTGCAGAGTTGTCTTTTGTTTATATGTTAAAATGCTGAATATGTCCTAAAACTTAGGTTTGTTAAACTTACAACTTGTTTTATATTGTTGTTAAGCTGTTTTATGTTAGGCACAGCATTGTACCAAGTGTTGACTCCCACGTTGGTGACATTTATCAAGTTTTACTGTGCCAATGTGATTCCTTTTGTTTTTATCAAAGGTGTGCATGGAAAAGCTTGACACTGAAACTGCTGTGCTGAAAATATTTTTATTTAAAACAAAATAAACCCTTGGTTGTTCTGTACTAGCTTTTGCAACTCTTTTTGAAGTGAAAAGGGAAAATTTCATTGTACTGAGATTATGCAACTCCAAAATTCTTATTTAGGGATGCTGTAGTTAGTAGCTAGTTGTGCAAAGAATAGTCTCGTTCCTCTCAAAGACATTGTTGTGGTCCTGGGAGCATATTTTGAGTTTGTTCAGCAGGGGGCGTCCAGGAGCCTTCTGGAGAGCGGCTAGGCAACTATTCTGTAACACCTGGAGCCCATTGGGTCTCATCAGCGGAGCTGCATATAAGGAGCCGGCTGACATCTCTTCAGTGCCTGAGTGTTAGCCCAATGTGGTACTTCAAGCCCTTCAAATCTTGTTGCAGAGACTTGCTTAGAACCTTGCTGCATTTTTTGATCCCCTGTGTTTTTGACTCCTCCTAGGTCACCCAGCTCCCAGTTGGCTCCAGCTCGGAGATCTGTGTCTTGTTCATGCCTGGATTAAACCGTTGTCTGATTGCTCCGCTACTCAACCTTCAGAACCACCACAGATCGAACCCTGTCCGCTCTCCACCGCCCTCCACCGCTCTTCTGACATCTCCTGACGCCTCCTGTGAGTTCAGATCTCCTCAGAGCCAGCAGTTAATTCCCTCCCTGGATGAAACTTCACCTCAACACCTGTAAGCTAAACCTCCTATCTAACCAACCACCAGTTCAGAAACCAAGTCATCTAACCAGCGTTCTGGGAGCATATTCTGAGTTTGTCCAGCAGGGGGCGTCCAGGAGCTTTCTGGAGAGCGGCTGGGCAACTTTTCTGTAACACCTGGAGCCCATTTGGTCTCATCAGCGGAGCTGCGTATAAGGAGCTGGCTGACGTCTCTTCAGTGCCTGAGTGTTAGCCCAATGAGGTACTTCAAGCCCTTCAAATCTTGTTGCAGAAACTTGCTGCATTTTTTGATCCCCTGTGTTTTTGACTCCTCCTAGGTCACCCAGATCCCAGTTGGCTCCAGCTCGGAGGTCTGTGTCTTGTTCATGCCTGGATTAAACCGTTGCCTGATTGCTCCGCTGCTCAACCTTCAGAACCACCACAGATCAAACCCTGTCCGCTCTCCACTGCTCTTCTGACATCTCCTGACGCCTCCTGTGAGTTCAGATCTCCTCAGAGCCAGCAGTTAATTCCCTCCCTGGATGGAACTTCACCTCAACACCTGTAAGCTAAACCTCCTATCTAACCAACCACCAGTTCAGAAACCAAGTCATCTAACCAGAGTTCTTTCTTTAAAGGGATCACTGACTCCTGAGCCACCTAATCCTGTGTTTCCCAGAGGGGTCCGTTTGAGTCTCAAACAATTTGAGAAAATAAATCTTTTTTCCTAAAAAAGGAAACTGCTGTTGATATTTTCTGAGTGTTTTCTGCATGTGGGTCAGACACTTAGGCATCGCCATGACAGACATTCCCAATAAAGTTAATACTTGCTACAGCCCATGATTTCTAATAGTTTTTTCTGCCAACTTTCAATAATTTGTTAAACCATAAGGATGATCAATAATGTGATGTGATGCTTGCCAGGTATCAGCAAATATCAATAATGGATTCCCTAATGGGATTTCACCCCTAGTTTGTGATATAAAAGCCTGTATCGGGACTGGTTCAGTAAGTTCCTTTTCAATTGTGAACCAGGCCAGCGCTGTGTCCTCTGCAATATACATCTTGGCTTGGCTTAAGAAGGAAGGCATAGTTGTACCAGTCCAATCTCGGCAAGTTGAGGCCCCACATCTTCTATTGCAGCCTACATTTTAGTTATATTTAAAGATGGTCTTGTACTTTCCAATAAAAATGTGTCTACTGCAGCATTGTATTTTTTAAGTGGAGAAGAAGGAAGGAGTATCGGTAGCTAGTATAGGATAAAGTTATTGTGTGGAACCACCATCATTTAAAGAGGATAGAGAATATATAATACAGGTTTATTACCCCCCTGCCATAAACCCCCTACCGTGGTTTATGACCCTTCAGCTTTTGTTGAACTCCTAATCATTTTAGTGACTACCCATTTCCCAGATGCAACATGTCACACCTGGCATTATCCGGCACCCCCACGTGCACACTCCTCCCATGCACGCACACACAGCTGCAGTTGTAATAAATACCGTTGAGAATATCTTATCCAATCAAAAGAAAAGGGAGGGTTTTTTATTCCTTTAAAATGTTCCTTGCCGTACTCTCCAATATCTGGTGGCCAGTATCTGTTCAAAGATGGTTAGAGTAAAAAGAGTCAAGAGTGAGAATGCTGACATGAAGCCGGGTCCGTCTACTGCTGAAGTTTCAACTTCAACAACCCTAGACAAGAAACCGCCAACCGCGGCAGCGTCAACTTCGACGGACAAGAATCCTCCGAATGTCGCAGGTGCTGGGCCATCAACTGAAAAAGAGTCAGCACAGACGGTGCTGGACGAAGCAATCGCGCCCTTCGTGGAAAACAAGTCCGCTCTCGTCGGGGAAACTCCGTTATCGATCTATCATCATTCCGACCGTGTAGCTGACGCGCCCTGGAGAAGCGTGTTCTACCTGTGTAGAGTGCAGATACCTCCTCCCGGCTTGCTGCATCAGGAGTGGTCTTTAGAAGATCACGGTTTCTGTGGTGCGTTGGGCTACGTTTTCAACTACAAGAAAGGTGAACTAAGTCTGTACCAGCTGCAAGAAAGTGAGAAACTGGGTCCGTTATCTCCTTTCGGAAGGCTGTTATACAATGACTGGGCCGTGCTAAGACTGGCGGTACCACGTAACATCCTGAATCAAGGAGAGGAAGAAGGTAGATCCTCGCCACCGGCAGCAAAGTGGGCCAGAAGGAGGCTTTTTCCAAAATTGTGGAGAAAAAGATTCTCTTTAGCGCAAGTTGGGCAGCAAAAGACAGCCTGAGCGGTCGTTGGTATTTTTGGGCGAGCGTGCGAATGGCTGACACCTCCAACCTGTTTGTCCTGGAGTCTGTTAATCCGGACTGCGGCTTATTCAGGACTCTGCTGGCTGGTGGAGGTGTGGTCAAGGAAAATGGATGAAATTGGTGAGCAAATTTCCGGCCTTTTTCACAGCTGCCGTTGCTGGGCTGACATAATGACGGTGAAGAAAACTAATCATTTAAGCGCCGCCTTCTGACCCCGCCTCCCTCTACAATATATATGGAGGCGGTTGTAGGTTCCTCTGCTAAAGACTTCAACTCATCACAGATGACAAAATGTCCTGTCAATCGAAGCAGACCACTCTGTCAGAATGCTGGGGTGGGTACGACCAGCGTGAAGAGCCACTCTGCCCACCTTCAGGGCCAGAAGGGTATAATATGGAACCTTATTACCCCCCTTCACCGTCACTAAATTCTTACTCTTCCTCATCCTCATCTGCCCCCTCACTCACCGAGGTTTTATGGGCAATCACTCGGGGTTCTTTGAGGAGGCCGCTGTCGACCATCGCTGAAGAGACAGACATCCCCCAGATGACCACCAGCAGCCCCCCTAATCAAGATCAGGGGGATGAAGTTGACAGATCTGTCTCCTCGCTGCTGGTCAAGAGTGTGAAATCAGCTCTGCTTCACCTGCTGAATGTGACCATTTCAAACTATCTGCGCAAAATTTGTTACGGTTGCATGATTGACCACCCCAGCCAGCGTCAACATCGCTGTCTCAATTTTCAAGAGGAGACGGGGTTTTATCAGGACAACTTCCGCGACATATTTCAGCGACTTTTAAAGCCCCAGTTTGTCCCCGCTGTACAACGTCTGCTGACTCTGCGAAACATTCAAGCAGAAGATGTGGGAGTAAAGACTGTGGCTCTGACACTCTTACACAAACTGAAAATGGAAAATCAGATTCACAACCTGATCTTCGAGATGTACGAGGCCGCTGACTCTGAGCAGCTAAAAGAACTAAAGGCAGTTGCAGACTGCTTTGAATCCTCGGAGATCTGACCTGATTATATCATTTGAAAATGTTAGACTTTTTTAGAAACGTTTGAAAATAATAGACCTTTTTTGAAAATGTTTTCAACTAAGCATACTCCATTTCAACCTGGAGAGACTCACACGGAGAGATAAAGACAATTAGAGTGTTTTATTGGCTAGAGGTCTTTGGCGCTCGGGCCCCGGCAGATGATGAGTTTGCAGAGAACCGCTGTGAGCTTGAATGATCGAAGTAGGGTGAGAGATTAGGGTAGTCATCCCCCA
>NC_051445.1:30315805-30325344 GCF_001649575.2 Kryptolebias marmoratus
AGAGAGGGAAAGCGTTGTCGGTAACCGGTAGACAGAGTCCGAGGAGGTTCCAGGCAAGGAGCAGGCAAAAGTCGTAGGTCGAGGTCCAGGCAAGGGTTTGTTGACAAAAAGGCAGGCATGAACTTTGAGAAATTGCTGGACATTTACTAAGTCGAGACTGTTCAATAATCTGGCAAATTGTGGCTGAGGGCTGTGGACTTAAATACAGACTGCTGCAGGTGAAGCAGATGAGAATGATTATGGTGGCATGGAAACAGGGGCGTGGCATGAGACTGGAAAAACACCGTGGCTGTTGCAGGAACAGGGAAACCGTGACACATTGATGAAAAAGCACGGTATTGTACACTTTGCTACAGCCAGCGACTTAAAAGCATCCGTTGTGGGTTATTGACAGAAGTTAAAGGAACGTTCAGCTCCAAAAGAGTAGTTAGAAAATCTGTCCAACCTCGAGGCGTTGGTGAATGACATGTTTTAAAAGGGAGCATGAGGTTTTTCAGTAAATCAATCCTATGCGAGCCTTTCACGACGTTACCTCTATAAACAAATATCCCTCGAGCCGTCCAGCCCCCGCTGCCGGTGGATAATTTCTTCATGATATACTCTGCATTTTTTCTGTTACGTTTTGGTAAGCTTTTCAAAACTTCATTAATTATTATTTGTCAGATTCAGTCCGATCTTGCACAATGTCTCCATGCTCCAGTTGTGCATCGATGTCACGTTGCAGCGTCAAAGTCAGCCGAGGCTCTTCTTGCTGACCTTGCTTCAGAAAAGTGAGGTATCTTTGCAAGAGTGCGTCATACTTTTTAACTTTTTCATAAGTAGTCATCCCAGGTTGATTCAAAACGACTCTCATCTCAGTGTCCAAATCATCTTCAGCAGTCTTTCTGATCGAAGTGTCAGGTTGAGTCAGGCGTCTTAACTGGTGAGGTGGAACCAGAAACATTTTCTGAGAAGTCCTCAGAGACATTTTATCTTCTAAATGTCCCAGACACGAGTTGTCCCAAGAGTGGAACCACAGCAGCGAGTAAAGGCAGAACGCCTCCGGTCTGAGTTGAGAGAGCCTTCTGTTTTTGTTTCAGCCCCACTTTTTTGTCGGCCAGCAGTCTGATGAAGTTTTTCTGCTTTTTCAACGTTTTTGTACTAAGAGGGTGAAAGCTGAATGTTACCTTTTAAAACATTTAGAGCGACATCGCACAAGGCTTGTAGAAAGTCCGGCGAGCGGTGGGATAAAATATCTCGCCTTTTCTGCGGAGTGGAATAATAAAGCGCCCTGATCAGGGGTGCATTTCTTTTCATTCAAGCTGACATGACGGTTTACTTTTTTTTTGGGAATGTACACCACTGGCCACTGGCCTGGAAGTAAACCAGACCTCAGTCTGTATTGATCTGGGCAGGTGCCCGTTAAGTCCAGAAGTATACCGTGCATGTCTTTTGTGGCGTCTTCGAAGCTCTCGAGAAAAAACACCTTTTGCAAGGGAAAGATCTGGCGAGCCAAAACACCCACTTGTAACTTGTCCCTCGGATTTTTAAAAAGAACCATGTAATTGCTATTTAAACTTTATTGTGCGGCTGTGTTTCCCCTGGTGAAAGACGTTGTGTGTAAGCATCATAACACTCATGTTCTTATGATGATCTTATGCAGTGGCTCAGGAGGTAGGGGGTTTGTCCTGTAATCGGAGGGTTGCTGGTTCGAGCCCCTGCTCCAGCTGTCTCAGCCGTTGTGTCCTTGGGCAAGACACTTCACCCTCCTTGCCTACTGGTGGTGGTCAGAGGGCTCGGTGGCGCCGGTGTGATGGCAGCCTCACTTCTGTCAGCCCGCCCCAGGGCAGCTGTGGCTACAATGTAGCTTACCAGCATCAGAGGGTGGATGTGTGAATGAATGGGTGAATGATTGTAGTGTAAAGCGCTTTGGGGTCCTTGGACTAGATAAAGCGCTATATAAGTGCAAGCCAAGCCATTTACCATGATGTCTGTACTGAGTGAAGATTTTAACCATTTCCAAATTATCAGAGGTTTGAAAAATCACATTGTCTAAAATAACCAGATGATTTTGATCAGGAGGAAACAAACTTTCGTCTTCAAAAGAATGAGGAAGTCCGTGAATAAAGTTGATATTTTTATTCATCTTCTGCATTTCAACGTACATGGGCTGGAAAGATGTGTAGAGCCAGACATTGTTTTCAGATACAGAGTTCATCACGTAAATACAATTCTCCAAAACAGTTTTCACAAAAAAAGATTTCCCACACCCGCTCGGGCCAACTATTAAACATGAAAAAGGCGATTTGAGCCTGAAATCAAAATTAACCACTTCAAAATTAGCAAGGTGGGCCATTTTATTTATTTCTTCTTGTTTCACCTCTGAGGAACACGGTCATGCAGCACCTAAAACCTTTACACAAATGTGACATTATCAACACAAACCTTGTTTTATTAAACAGGAAAAAGGTCAAATAAAACATGGAATCAACAGAATAACAGTTTCAAAAATCAGCAAGTTTTTTGTTCTTTGTTTTTACCATGTCAGAAACCAAACGGCAATGTCGTACAGTCAGGAAAAAGTCGTCTCTTGTCATACACCACTCTAAACTTTTTCATGAATGTGGCATTTTTTAACACAAAGCCTTTTTTATCGCGCCTGATTGTATGCTGAGGCGTTTCAACGAGAACATTTTTATCACCGCCCAAGTATCGTTCTACCAAGTTTTGAAAGCTGTCAAAGCTAACTTTTTGGTGGGATTCAAGCATTTGAGTGATACCTTTTGCACGCAGAACAATTCTTTTTCTGTCTCTCGTGCGAAAGACATAAGATTTAGGACCGCTTGAAACAAAGTTTTGAATAAAATCACCAGCCAGCTCATCAGATAAATCCCCAAGATAATTTCCTTGTAAGTAGGTGACTTTATATTTCCCGGCGGAATTAGATTCTTTTTCAGCTCCAATGACGCAGCTCTCGATAGAAGATAAGATTTATAAAGAAATTCTTCCCATATCAGCCATTACGGACGGAGGCCCGATAAAAATTTTTATCCTGGGAGACGGGGTAAAATACCTGGACCTTTCCGATTCGTTACTGCATCTCAGACTGAAAATTACAAACGCTGATGGAACAAATCTTGACGATGATTCCGACATAGGTCTGGTTAATTATTCGTTAAATTAAATTTTTAACCAGTGTGACGTGATTCTCTGCGATTGAATAATTTTGCAATCCAGCGCTACTCATCCCTACAGAACTGTCATTAAGACCCTTTTGAACTTTTCGGAAGACTCTCTGAAAAGTCAATTTAGCGCAGGTCTCTTCTACAAAGATTCCACGTGCGCTGTAGATTCTCACGACACCACAGACAGACCGAATCAAGGCTTCAATCCGAGAATGTAAGCTAGAGGGGGAGACGTGCGTCTTTTATGTCGTCGGTCACCTTTAAAATCCACCCGTTTTGTTATATTATTAAAAATTAGGCTGATGCTAGAGTTGTATTTCTGTATAGCCGGAGTTATTTGGTCCAGTAAGTCTTGCGGTTTGTCATAATAGCCGTCTCGATTAAATTTCACGCTGATTATATCAGCTTCAAAAACGTTTTCATTCTGTTCATCCTTTGACCACTCCGCTTCTGACACTTTTCTCAATTCGAAAAAAGCCTGCGGTTCAGGTAAATTAAACCAAGTATGCGGATAAACGAGTTCACACAGACCTACCACCCAATCACCGTTTAGTTCAATCGCTTTTGCCAAGTCCACGGTGTAGTTTGAACTTGTATTATTTTTAAACACATGTTTACTCGCATTTGAAGGAAGAGTCACGTAGAAATCATTACTCGTCATTGTGACAGGTGGTTTAAACTGCTCCGCTTGTCCGTAATAAAGCACTCTGTACAGAAACGATCATCTTTATACATTTTGAAAATCACTGGCGCAAATCCAGCTGTTAAATTTTTCAGGCCAGTTTTTCCAGCGAACAAAGACCTGTCTTTCACCCTTGAACGTGTGTCTTTTTAGAATTTTTTCCGCTCCTCTCCTAGTTTGACTTTCTGCAGCTCCGCTTCATAAAAAGAGCCTGTGATCTGTTCCTCATCATAATCTTTGAGCTTCTGTATAGGGGGAGTGCGATTAATGCACTCGGACACTGAATATTTCATCTGTAAAACTTTGTTCATATTTTTTATCAAAAACGCAGCGGAATTTGGATATTCTGACGAGGTCACCTGTTTTAAACTTCATTTTACTTCGCAAATTAGTGGTGCCGTAAAGGTTTTGGAGCACTTGCGGGGTGTTTTCAGACGTCACCTGCATAGGGGTCATTTTTATACTTGAGTGGTTATAACTTTTTATCAAGTCTTGAAGCACGTCCAAATACCTATGTGTGTTGTTAGCGGTAAAATACCTCCACATTCTAGTTTTCAGAGTACGGTTAAATCTTTCCACAACGGATGCTTTTAAGTCGCTGGCTGTAGCAAAGTGTACAATACCGTGCTTTTTCATCAATGTGTCACGGTTTCCCTGTTCCTGCAACAGCCACGGTGTTTTTCCAGTCTCATGCCACGCCCCTGTTTCCATGCCACCATAATCATTCTCATCTGCTTCACCTGCAGCAGTCTGTATTTAAGTCCACAGCCCTCAGCCACAATTTGCCAGATTATTGAACAGTCTCGACTTAGTAAATGTCCAGCAATTTCTCAAAGTTCATGCCTGCCTTTTTGTCAACAAACCCTTGCCTGGATCTTGACCTACGACTTTTGCCTGCTCCTTGCCTGGAACCTCCTCGGACTCTGTCTACCGGTTACCGACAACGCTTTCCCTCTCTGGATCTCGTCTCCTGGTTAGTGCTCCTTTGGATCTGTTTTCTGACATCTGATTCCCTGGTTTTGACCCCTCGCCCGCATCTGGACTTGCCAACTAGCGCTCGCCCCTCTCTCACAGAAGCAGACTTTCAACCCATTAGCATCTCGTTAGCTTTACCTGCTGCGGGTCTCCCTCTGTGCCACTCTGGGGGTCTAGTCCTAAGACGTAGCAGTCCCGCTGGCGCTAACTCCATAATAAATAGCTTAAAACTTTGTAGTTGTCTGTCTGATCCGAGTCCGGTTTCACTGAGTCTTGTCACAACGTTTGGAAACTCTTGTTGAAAAATTCTTTACCTGAGTCATTTGAAGCTTTTTAAGAATTTCGCTTTCTTTAAATACAGATTCGAAAGCTCTCACCACTTCAGCCGCTGTTTTTCTTTTCAAAACACGTGCGAAAGCCCTTTTTGAAAATATATCGATCATGGTTATTAAATAATTAAAACCATCGTTGTGATCGGCCAAAGCTTGCATGTCACAGAGGTCAGCTTGAAATTGTTTTAGAAGTGCGGACACAAAAACTCTGTTCCTCAGAAAGCGTATTCTCACGGGCTTGTGCAAAGTGTATGCGTCTTGCTCGGATAGAAAATCTTTCACTTTTTCGAGAGAGACTTTCTGGCAGGACTCATTCTGCACACCTGTTCTCAACCTTTCAACTCCACCGAAACTTCCAGGGTGAGATGGAGTGTAATACACTTTTTTCAGTAGTCTTTGTTCTGCCATCCTCTGCTTATAAATGAAGAAATATGTCAAACCCCACGTATTTATGATTCAGGAATAAAGAAAGAAACGTAAAGACATTTTTATATACTTTTTTTTTTACTTTTTAAAATATACAAACATGCAAAGATAAAGTGAAGGCTAGCCGCAATTTCAGCCTGGCAGACTCACCCAGCTGTCCAGCATTACTCATCATGGATCCTTGCTCCCAGCTGTCAAATCGCATCCAGGTGCAGGATACAAGTCTCCCCGTCCACAGCTCCTCCTGCTCGCCAGCCAAGTCTCGTGCTCAGCAAGCTTCGTGCTCCTGACCAGCTCGCCTCAGCGGCCGCGCTTCTCCCCTCCAGCGATTCTTCCCCTCCGCCCCTGCCTCTCCCCGCTTGCGGCAAAGGAACCAGGAAGACGTCACCGGGGCCGCCACGGCTCCTACAGCGCCCCCGCTCCAGCTTCTGGGCTTCCTTTGCCAGACGCCGCCTCGATGCTCCCGCTCCAGCAGCTTCTCCGTCGGCTTCAATCTCCGGAGTCGCCCCCTCCCCGCTTCGCAGCCCGTCCTTGGTCCCGCCTGTCCCTAATGCTCGCCAGCTCGCCATGGCTCTCATCTCCTCCATGGGCGTCCTCCATCCGTCCGTCTGCAGCTCGACTCCGCGGCCGGCCCTACCGCCTCCGCCCAGCCTTCCCCTTCGACTCCGCCAGGCCCTTCGCCCTCGCCAATGCCCGTCCTCGGCCATCTTAGGGTAATATGTGGCGCTCCCTGTCTTTTCCATTTCTCTGATCTTGCTTTGCGCGAGTTTCCGACGGCAATTTTTTTCCGAGGCCAGTCCCTGCTTCGCGGGCGGCCCAAGTTTAGCTCCTGTTCACGCTTCCGGATCGTGGGTATGACCACATGCTAGCAGGAATGTAAACACCAGCGTTAGCTTTCCCGGCTGCGTTTATGCCGTCTGTCCCCCAGCTGAAAGCACCGTAAAGCCTGAAATCTCCAGCGGATAAAAGCTGTCCTACTCCGCACAACAATCGTGGAATCCAGAGCATTTCTTCCACTGCGCCTCTCTTCCTGAAGTCTCAGGAGAATCCTGAGTTTAATAATAATAAAAAAAAAAGCCAACGTTGTCCATAGCACTTTCGTTGTGTAAACAAGTTTCAGCAGCCCCGCGCCGCGATCCCGCCCCCCCTCGTCACGAGGGGGCGTTCCTCTGCTGCCGACCGGGCTGGCCGGTGCGAACTCGATGCATTCTCTATAGAGCTGAGTAGACTAGAGTGCAGTGGCGGCTGTCTGCTGGCCCAATATAACCAAGAATCAAGATCATTATTATGATAAACACTCTTTTAAACTGTAGTTTAGTTTATGCCATATTGTAGTTTGGTTCTCCTCATCTTATCTTTGGGTTATGTTTAGTACATCTTAGTCTTATCTGGTGTCTCATGTTTTAGATATGTTTAACTCTATATTTTCGATATTGTTGCGTGTTCTATGACCACATTTTTAGGTTTGCATGTCGTACAGCACTTTGTACTGCCCTGTTGCTGAAAAGTGCTATATAAATAAATTTGACTTGAGTTAACCTTTAACTTAATTTAACTTAACTTTCCCTAGATATCTAAAAGTATTCACATTCTTCTCATGTCATATTTCACTCCTCGCAGTGATGTTGTTTCTAGGTTAGAGTTTTTTATCCAATCAGAATTCAGCTCCCTTTCGTTGCCAGGCCGTACGAAATCCACCCAGGCCTTCAGAGCCAACAATGCTGGCGTCTATGCTCGGTTTGTGATCAGGCAAATGCGGTTCATGGTCGGTTGCCATGGCTAAACGCGTCAGGAGTAGGGTCAGTGGGGCCCTCTGGCTGGCCTTGAGTTGAGCATGTCATTTGCGCGTCCCGTGATCGGATATGGATTCTTGCCAGTTGAGCCACGGCAGTGCTACGCAGATCATCAGTCACTCCCCGGACTGTCAATCGTTAAAAACTTTTAACCCTCAATGGCTAAAATAGAGCCATACGTTGATTTGGTTGCTGACATACTGGCAAAGCCGCTTTGAAGACTAACCTTTCAAGAGAAGCTAGATCTCATTAGAGGAGGTCAGCCGACCCTGAGCTAGCTATCCTGTTCCAGAATGGATTTGTGTCGAAATAAGCGTTTTGGGGGACACAGCCGTCTGCTTTTCTGGCGTGCGCAAACATTTCATCTATTCTATTTAGTTTGTCAGTAGCATACCCGATTCATTCTAATTGCCGGTGCAGGTTTGTCGTTTTTAAAGTGTCCCGGATAATAAATCCTTTTGTTCACAGCTGAGATGATGCAATGCAAAGTAGTGCTAAACGTGTTTCTAACTACTCCCCAATCCTGGTGTTATAAATGCTGGCATAATGAGAGGCGTTTATTGACCAAGTTGGTCATCACTGAAGGCTTAAGTTCGAAGTGCACCGCCTGCCACTTGTAGACCAGAACTCCTGAAATGCAGACCGTATTAAAGGGGCATGTCTAGCCTCACACCGCCTTTCCCTCCCCTTCCTCTATGAGCCACGTTCATGCTCTTCGCGTAGGCCGGCCGTTCGTGCCTGTTCAGGCCCTCGACTCCCCCAGTCTTCACCAAGATCCCACAGGGGCAGCACTCTATTTTGGTCTCCCCGTTACTCCCAACTCCCGTCGTCGACTGTCACGTCACTTCCCTGTCCGATTTTACTGCCGAGTTTTGCCTAGCAGGTCCCCGTTTTATCCAGGGCCTATCCTTTAGTGAATTCCTGGCCGCCTTCGGAGTCTTGAGAGACGCTATCTGTTCTGTCGACCCTGACCGTCAGGCCGAACTAGTCTCCCTTTTTGCTCTAATTGCCGATCTCCACCTCAAATTCGTCTTTTTACAGTATTATAAGGCTTTCCTCGAAGCCGCTCCCGTCCTGTCTCAGTCAGGCATCCGCTCGGTCTGGTCCGTCCGGCTCTCCGAACTGCGGATCACATTGACCCTCACTACCCTGTGCCTCTCATGCTCAGCCGTCGGCCGGCATAGTGCCCTCTGCCCCTCTCTCCCACTTAGCCAGCCTCCTCCGCTCCTTCAGCTGGTCCCTCCTCACTCCGGCAGCCAGTCCTTGGGCGGCCACGCCAGAAAAGGGGTCGCTCTCAATAATACCCCCATCGGCAACAACTTTAACCTCAGCATTTGCTCCTCCCTAACCACTCGTTGCTCCATTCGAGTAGCCATTGCAGGAAGTCCTCCCAATATGCGTCTGCCCCCGCCGGTTGAACCCCTCCAGGAGCCTTCACGGATCAAAAAGCCTGAATCCTGGTTAGTTTGCTGTCCATCCAGAATGACATTTCCTTTCTCCGAGGCCGTTGTCCTTTCAGCCATCTCCTTGCAATCCTGTATGGTCCCCGTCCCGTCCTACGGTTTTGGGGGGGGGACCTTCCAGGTCTTGGCCTTCCACCCGTAAGCCCTATTCTCTCACCTATTCTTCGCTAAATTCTGCGCAGCTGTTAAATCCCCTCGACCACAGCATGGTTCCTTAGGGCCCCTAGGAAAACCTTAGCCCTAGGTAGCCTTCCTCCTCTTCAATTTTCCAAACGCTCCTTCTGAATAGAGTCAACCGTTTCGGCAGCTCCTCAGAGCATCCCTCTGAATTCTCCTCAGCAGCTCGGCCACCGCTTCTGGCGGCCTACTCCTCCTACATCAGCCCAGTCCTCCTGTCCTTGCTAGCCGCTCAATGTTCACTCATCATACAAGTAAGCTCTCACACTAACTGGTGATGGTGTTCTCCATCTCTGTCCTTCCAATGCCTCTTCAATTTCAGCTCTTCTTCCAATTCCGGCCCTTCGCGTGCCCTCTATCATCTGCAGCCCTTCGCGGGCCCCCTAGCAGCAGCAGCAGCATCAGCAGCCCTTCACGGGCCCCCTAGCAGCAGCAGCAGCAGCAGCCCTTCGCGGGCCCCCTAGCAGCAGCAGCATCAGCAGCCCATCAGGGCCCCCCTAGCAGCAGCATCAGCAGCCCTTCGCGGG
>NC_051445.1:30325667-30330511 GCF_001649575.2 Kryptolebias marmoratus
TGGGGGATGACTACCCTAATCTCTCACCCTACTTCGATCATTCAAGCTCACAGCGGTTCTCTGCAAACTCATCATCTGCCGGGGCCCGAGCGCCAAAGACCTCTAGCCAATAAAACACTCTAATTGTCTTTATCTCTCCGTGTGAGTCTCTCCAGGTTGAAATGGAGTATGCTTAGTTGAAAACATTTTCAAAAAAGGTCTATTATTTTCAAACGTTTCTAAAAAAGTCTAACATTTTCAAATGATATAATCAGGTCAGATCTCCGAGGATTCAAAGCAGTCTGCAACTGCCTTTAGTTCTTTTAGCTGCTCAGAGTCAGCGGCCTCGTACATCTCGAAGATCAGGTTGTGAATCTGATTTTCCATTTTCAGTTTGTGTAAGAGTGTCAGAGCCACAGTCTTTACTCCCACATCTTCTGCTTGAATGTTTCGCAGAGTCAGCAGACGTTGTACAGCGGGGACAAACTGGGGCTTCAAAAGTCGCTGAAAAATGTTGCGGAAGTTGTCCTGATAAAACCCCGTCTCCTCTTGAAAATTGAGACAGCGGTGTTGACGCTGGCTGGGGTGGTCAATCATGCAACCGTAACAAATTTTGCGCAGATAGTTTGAAATGGTCACATTCAGCAGGTGAAGCAGAGCTAATTTCACACTCTTGACCAGCAGCGAGGAGACCGATCTGTCAACTTCATCCCCCTGATCTTGATTAGGGGGGCTGCTGGTGGTCGTCTGGGGGATGTCTGTCTCTTCAGCGATGGTAGACAGCGGCCTCCTCAAAGAACCCCGAGTGATTGCCCGTAAAACCTCGGTGAGTGAGGGCGCAGATGAGGATGAGGAAGAGGAAGAATTTAGTGACGGTGAAGGGGGGTAATAAGGTTCCATATTATACCCTTCCGGCCCTGAAGGTGGGCATAGTGGCTCTTCACGCTGGTGAAAAATGATATTTAATAAAGTAACTGAAGACAAAGACTTATGGGGGGTCAGGGAACAAGGAGATGATCAGAACATAACTGCATTTTGACCAAAGGACCCAGTCTTTCATTCCTATGTGCTGTCTGGGTTTTTTTTCCACTCGTGTCACGCCTCTCGTGTTCTTTGCAACCCTGTTTTTTGTTATTTAGTTTTAGTCCCTACCTCGTCAGCTTTTGTTTTACTCCGTGTCTGCCTGCATTTTGGGTTCCAACCATTCATTAACCCTGACAGCAGGTATCTGTTGTCAAAATTTGGGACTAACAGACTGGTCAACTTGATTTTTTTATTAGCATTCAGTAGGCAATGGGACTGTGTGAGCTTCTAACATACCATATTTCAGCTCCACATGTCTAAAAATATGAGTTGAAGCTGAAAGAAACTTAACAGTCAATGGACATCAAATCAACAGAAGTTGTGACAGCCATTTTGTTTTTTGTAAGCTCTGATACTTTAACAAATGATTTTTCTGCCTACTCTGCCTGGTAACAGCCTCAGCCAATCAGAAGCCAGATGTCTCCTGCCCCTTTGTGTGTGTATGTGACAAACTGCAGCTTCGTCTATGTGTCAAAAAAGGGAACATGTCAGTAAAACATGCAAAACAAGCAGGTGCTGTGCCAAAACCATCATCATCATCATCATCATCATCATCATCATCATCATCATCATCATCATCATCAATAAAGCGCTTTAACACCAGCCACAGCTGAAACCAAATGCTGAACAACAGTAATAATTAAAGGAATGCATAAAATAAAGTGACAAAACTAAGTGCACAGTAATAGATTAAAAGCCAATATAAAACCCAATAAAATTACACAAAACAGGGAAAAACAGAGCCAATAAAGTTAACTGAAATCAAATAAAAAAATTAAGGAATGATTCATGTTCCAAGAATAAAAATTCTTGCCAATGTCATAATGTATAATTTGTGTACTTATTTATTGATTTTTTCCTTGCTCTCAGCAAAGGCAGCCCCTTTTTTTATTTTACCTCCCCCTCGCCCATTCTGCTTTTCTTTCTTTCTTTGGAGCCTCTCTTTGCATAATTTCCTAATTAAATTATTATGGATCTGGTCAGCTGGTCTCTCAACAAAATAGATCAAATTTTCTCGACGAGAAGGCTAGGCACAGGAGAGCCCTCTCATTCCAGTGTGACATTTCCAGTTGGATACACCTTGGATTTCTGTGAGAAGTGTAAGATTGTGTGTTTATCTGTAATGTTGCTTGAAGATGTTGAAGACGTGTACATAATCAAATTTTTGATAACAGGATTTCTGCTTTTTGAGCTTGGTGGTTTTCTGGCATTTCGTGAAATTTGGAAGACGCAGGCAGCTGTTTGGGTTATGACAAGGCTGCGTGGTCTGTGTGAAGGAATGCGCTGAGCAGTAAACACTCAGACTCAGTTGCTTTGTGAACAGAGGCAAATACTGGACGTGACTCTTGTTAGTCGCGGGCCTGTGGACCTTAGAACTCACTGGCCAAATGGAATTGACCTTAGAGAAGTCACTGACTTGGCTGGGCAGAAGTGACCACATTAATTTGGCTGTTTGGATTCACCACTGAGTTGTACCAGTAAGACTCTTAAGGCTAATTTGAAATTATGGCATGGGCCTGACCTAAAAACAATTCTGATATCTGAATCTGGCGCCACTGAGTCCACCTTGGAAGGCTGGCTATCACAAAATTCTCCTGGATGTTTTGTAAACTTGACACTCTTTGTCCATCAATTCCCCTTCCCCCAGGACACCTGTCGATCTGTGCCGGCTATCCTCCCAAGGCCGACTGATAAAACTTTCTACCACTATCAGGGATATGGTAGACAGAGGCCTATCTGGGACAGTATTCATGTGCATTCCTTACCCTAATCTTAACGTCTTCTCTGGCACCTTTTGTCATATCTATATGTTGCTCCCTCCCTACCTTTTTCTTTTCTTTTCATTAGCATAGTTGAATTAACTGAAACTTTAGTGTTAGCAAAGGTATAATTTATCATAATTTATCTTTGTCTGTTCTGCTGAGGTTCTTAAATTGTAGTTTATGTTAGTTTATTATATCTTAGTTTGATTTTCCTCAGACTTAGTTTTATCCTGCCTTTGCTTGTTTAAACCTATTTTAGTTTGCTTGGCTAAGCTTATTTTATATTTTAGTTTAGTTTAGCCCAGGGGTAGGCAACCCTGGTCCTGGAGAGCCACTATCCTGCATGTTTAACTTGTTTCTCTGCTTCAACACACCTCATTTGAATTACTGTGTCATTAACAGGCTTCTGCAGAACATGAAGATGTAATTTAACCACTGAATCAGGCGTGTTGTATTAGGGGACACTGTGATGTTTTTCAGTTTCAAATAGTTGTCAATCTGTTCTAAAACCTAAGTAAATAAAATGTACTTCCTCTACCACCACTAACAACAATGGTTTGAAATGTGTTTATTGTGTCTTACTGGTGTACATGTGCTGTGTTGTGCTGGATGCTACTGGTGTCGAAGCAGATGATAGTCCATGGTCTTGTGTGTGGGAAGAAATTCTTGAACAAACGAGCTGTTGTCAGATCAAACCACACTCCCCACATGTGCCTCTCTCAAGATGTCTCCCCTGGACAAGATGGCGCCTGTGCTTGGCTTTGCCTCTTTCAGGGTGTTTGTTTACTTTATATGTTATGTCACTGTTATGTTCCTGTCTGGGGCTGCTTCCTTGCGGACATATGATCGCCATCCGCTACTGGCGATCAAGTCTGTTATGATCTAGTTTCAGCGTCATCAAAGCAGAGTTGCATTTCCACCACCTCTGGAATTTGGTGTCCCTCCCGGCATTTCTCCCCTTTTACCTGCAGACCCGACACTGCTTTGGACACGCAGGCGAAGGTAATGGGGAAAGAGGGTTGGCTTTGTCGTGTGGTTCCGGCGACTTCGGAGAAGTGGGGTGGCTCTAAAACTTTAAAGTTTTGGTATATTTTGTTTTTTTTATGTTACTTTGATCTTGTTATGTAGAATACTGTCACAGAGGCATTATAAGTAGCAGAATTGAATATTTTGATATTGTTCTATCTCCGAAATGTGGTTCCTGAAAACTGTGATTTTGCTAGATAGGAGGTAGGGTCAATGGGAATTCCATTCATGCACTATATTTTAATATTAATATATAGTATATTCATTTTAAAAAATTGTAGTTTTATTTATTTTAGCCTAATCGGGTTTAGATGTTTCTTTCTTAGTTTGAATTAATTCTATTTCGGCACCTGTCACCACCATCAGAAACTGGCCCCAAATTTTCAGCAATTCAAGCCTGGGGACTTTAAAGGGGAGTCTTTTTCACTCCACTGTGCACGGTTTTCAGCTTCAACCCTGGTGGCAAAAGATGTCGAATTTGTCTTAAATCAACAATGTATTGTTATTTGCTAAAGGTAAAAAACAAAATAACAGAGTCGAATAGAATCGTGTCAAGTTAAAATATTCATTTAGTTTAACTGTTTAACTCCTTTTGGCTTTGGATCTAAAGGTTAAGTTTAAGGCCTCAAAGTTTAAAGATTGACGTCAAAACATACTGCAGTTTTCTGTAAGTGTGAGTTACTTGGAGTCAAATCTCAACCATATGAATTAGTTGATGTTGTGCCAATTTATTATTTTGCAGCTGTAAAAGAATGCTTTTTTTATTTTCCAATCTTAGTCATATTAACTCCAGTCAGGTTTGTCAGCAAAGTAATATGGGGCTTTTTCTTTAATGCATTCAACAATTCCCATGCTTCATAACATCAAGCACATCTACATTAGCAGAAAGTGAGTCACCTTCAGTCTGTTTTGTTTGAGCACGGGGCGCAGACAGTCATGCTGAAAGTCCTCTGCGCCCTCTCCCTGTTGTTGAGCCTCCTCAGGGAGGGCCCT
>NC_051445.1:30330630-30349782 GCF_001649575.2 Kryptolebias marmoratus
TTTATCACTGAAGAGATCATCTACACAATCTTCATGAAAGACTCCTCTACATTTGTTAATGTTTTCTATTTTTAGTAGTAGTTGTTTTGTCATTTGTCTAGTGACTGCAAATGTCGGCCCAGTGACAGAGCTTGAGGACGTGGGGACCAAGTCCTCCTTCTCCTCCCGGTCGTCCCTCTGGGGACAGTGGGATACTCTTGGTTGAGTGTCATTATCTTATATATCTTATAACAAAAAGAGCTTTTTGTTCTCTTTGGGTTTTTCTTTCTTTAGATTGTTTAATTTGATCTCGTCTAATTTTTTGCATTTTGCAACCACAATTTGCACATTCGATTTCAGCTTGGGTTGGATGTTTTTTCTCCATAAGTTTAAGATTGCTTTTTACTGCTTTACTGGTCTTGTTTCCCATTTTTCTAACTAAATAAAGCAAAGAAAAACACAGACTGATAAACAAAAGGAACCTTAGTCTAATTTGTTGACCTAATTATTTATTTGTCTAAGCTAATTTTATTGCTACTTTTATGTGTATACACTGATAATTTATTTATAAAAAAGGTTATAGTTTTATTTATTTAGCTCAGTGGCGCAAACTTCAAGGCCTGATTTTGGAGTTGTTAGTATTTCACAAAATGCCACAAGCACGCACACTCTCACAGCACAATGCACAACGCTGCAATCACTCACAGTCGCAGCCAAAACACAGCCAAAACACAGCCAGTTATACAAAGTTATAGTTATTCATCTCACACATTTGCAGCCAGTCATACAAAGTTATAGTCATTCATCTCACACATTCACAGCCAAAAGCAGCCAGTCATATAAAGTTATAGTCACACTTGCAGCCAAACGCAGCCAGTCATACAATGATACTCTGTTTTCGGGCAGTCCCCTTATTTTATGAGGATTGCTGACCTCATGGGCTTTTCAACCTGGGTTCCCTTTTTACTTCTAGAAGAGAAAAAAAAAAAAAAAACTCTTTACTCACCCCTCCGGTGATAATTTGCTCCGTCTGGAACTCGTCAATCCACTACTGGCGGCGGGGATCAGACCTAGTGTCACTGGCCTGATGAGCAACGTCGACTCCCAGGACTTTTCTTTCAGGTTCTCCTAAGAACGCTGGCCATGCACAGCTTCGGCGCGTCTGCCCCCTCCATCAGCAGACAGATATGTCAAGCACGGGTCACGGCACCAAAATGTTGGGGGTTTTCTAAGTTACCCAACCTAAACAAAGAAACACACAAAGAGAGAGTAAATTGTTTTTAGGATACTTCTGCAAAAGGAGAAGTCACTCGAGCAATGACCTTTTGGGTCAAACTCCAGTGAGTTCTGAAGTCCTGTAGCATCAGCATCTTTTTATTAGAATCAAGGAATGGGTGGGGGCTGAATCGGTCAGGACCGGTTCTTCCACACAGATTAATCACACAAACAGAACTTACAGCATGTAGTGAAACATTCTATCTATCAATCCTGATACAAAGATTATCAGAGGTACAGTGACGTTACTTGGGTGATTGGCTGGTCTACTTAGATAATTTACTGGCCTACTTAGATGATTTGCTGACGCCTGTAAGCACGATAAAATGTAAACATGATACAAATGAACTCAATTATTATCTCTGACATCCGGTGTGACACGTAGGCATGTTTTGCACATAAACACAAAGGCTGGTAATATTGAAAAACCCTAACATCTCCCTCCTGTTTATCAGACTTTGTTAAAACTGGAACACAAAGAAATTATCATCCCATAAGGCAAAAACTCATAAAAGGAACAAAATGTTAAATTTAGAAAGCATAAAAATAAGAGGAAATGGTTAAAATCATAATCATAAACATAACACAAATTAAACAGCAAATCATGAAAGCAAATTAAAATGGAAATATAAATTGAGAACCAGAAAACATAAAAACAAAACTGAATGACATGTAAGTACTTCCATCAACTTCTGAAACCTTAGTTGTAAAAACATCAATTTTAATCTCTGCAAGAAATGCTTTTCAACTAAAACATCATAAAACAATTTTTCTACTTTTTACTGAAAACACAGGTCTGTTTCAAAATTAGGCTTCATATTCAGCTTCATAGAAAAGGGCACTGTTCCACACCGATCATTGTCCATCACGGCCGCCATCTGCATTTGCACCAGCATCTGGGTCACCGCTCTCGTCATCATGCTCCTAAGACGGGATGACACAACACAGTGGACCTGTTCATCACTGTTCACCCTGGTTAAACAATCACACACGTGAACTCAGACGCTCTTGTCGGAAAACAGAACGCCTGTGGAAGAGAACTGGTCTGGTTGTCCACCGGGAACATTTTAAAGATCTCCTTTAGGATTATAATAAGGCAGTTACTGATGCCAGATCATCTTATTTTAGCAATATTATTCATCAGAGCAGAAATAACCCAAAAGTGTTATTTAATACTATCAGCAGTATTGTTTCTCTTCCAGCACATCATGTTTTATTGACCTCAAATGACGACTGCAATATGTTCCTCAGCTTTTTTATAAACAAGGTGATGGACCTAAAAACCAATATACCTTCAAGCTTGTCTACTTTTCCTGATGAGCCTCAGTGTTCGGATTCATTTTCTTCCTTTGTTCCAGTTACATTAAATGAACTGACTTCACTAATTGGTAAAATGAAACTTTCTACTTGTTCATTGGAAATATTACCCCCCCTGCTTGTCCAGGCTCTTACTCCCATTGGTCTAACAATCTTGTCAATAATTAACAGCTCCCTGATTCAAGAACATGTCCCATTGTATTTTAAAAAAGCAGTAGTGAAGTAGTGACCCCTCTTTTAAAGAAACCCAATCTTGACCCTGGTACCATCTCCAATTTCCGTCCCATCTCTAAACTTCTGTTTCTCAGTAAATTACTTGAAAAGTTTGTAGAAATTCAACTTAGATCCTGGTTTAGTAAGCTAATGATGTCTGATCCCTTTCAGTCTGGCTTTCTTAAACACCATTTCACTGAAACTGCTTTAGTTAAAGTCCAAAATGATCTTTTAATAGCTGCTGATGAGGGAAAATGCTCGGTGCTGGTTTTATTAGATCTTAGTGTTGCCTTTGACACTGTCAACCATGCAATCCTGTTAAACAGGCTAAAGGTCATGGCTGGTATTTCTGGCTCAGCTTTGGACTGGCTAACCTCTTATTTATCTGACAGGACATTCTGCAATAAGATGGAATGTTTTTCCTCTGACGATGCCCCCTTAACTTGTGGGGTACCACAAGGCTCAGTTTTAGGTCCACTTTTATTTTCTTTTTATATCATTCCACTTGCTGGTATTATTCAGTCTTTTTCAGATATCTCTTATCATATTTATGCTGATGACATTCAGTTGTGTTTGCCATTTAGACTGCATCAACTAGACAGGTTGGCCACCCTCGTTCAATGTTTGTCCCGTATCAGTGATTGGCTCTCCAGTAACGTTCTGGTTTTAAATACCAGTAAGACAGAAACTATTATTATTGTTCCCTGTCATTTACACAACAATATCAGCCAGAAAATTGCATCTTTTTGCCCGTTAGTAAAAATAAAGGTAAAAAATCTAGGTGTCACATTTGATTCCTCATTAGGTTTCGACTCACACATTAAGGCTGTTTCCCGTTCTTGTTTCTTTCATTTAGGAAACATCTCTAAAATCAGACATATGGTCTCCCTAGTTGACCTAGAGAAAATCATTCATGCTTTTGTATCATCTCTCCTAGACTACTGTAATGCCCTTTTTTCCTGCCTGTTGCAGCGGCAACCCTCAAACCCACTGGTGGACACCGGAGGTGAGGGATACTGTCAGGCTGAAGACGGAGTCTTATTGGGCCTTCTTGGCCTGTGGGACTCCAGAAGCAGCTGACAGGTACTGGCAGTCCTAGCGGCATGCGGCTCGGATGGTCACTGAGGCAAAAACTCGGGCATGGGAGGAGTTCAGAGAGGCCATGGAGAAAGACTTCCGTACAGCTTCGAGATGATTCTGGTCCACCATACGGCGTCTCAGAAGGGGAAAGCAGTGCAGCACCAGCACTGTTTATAGTGTGGGTGGTGTGCTTCTGACCTCAACTTGGGACGTCGTGGGTCGGTGGGCGGAATACTTCCTGTGTCAATCCCACCGGCACGTCTTCCATTGAGGAGGCGGAGCCTGGGGACTTTGGGTTATGCTCTCCAATCTCCAGTGCTGAGGTCACCAAGGTGGTTAAAAAGCTCCTCGGTGGCAGGGCTCTGGGGGTGGATGAGATTCGCCCGGAGTACCTAAAGGCTCTGGATGTTGTAGGGTTGTGTTGGTTAACACGACTCTGCAATATTGCGTGGACATCGGGGGCAGTTCCTCTGGATTGGCAGACCAAAGTGGTGGTCCCCTTATTCAAAAAGGGGGGACTGGAGAGTGTGTTCCAACTATAGAGGGATCACACACTTAAGCCTCTCTGGTAAGGTCTATTCGGGGGTTCTGGAGAGGAGGGTCCGTCGGATAGTCGAACCTCGGATTCAGGAAGAGCAGTGTGGTTTTCGTCCTGGTCGTGGAACACTGGACCAGCTCTATACCCTCAGCAGGGTCCTTGAGGGTGCAAGGGAGTTCGCCCAACCAGTCTACATGTGTTTTGTGGACTTGGAGAAGGCGTTCGATCGTGTCCCTCTGGGAATCCTGTGGGGTGTACTCCGGGAGTATGGGGTACCGGGCCCTTTGATACGGGCTGTTAGGTCCCTACATGACCGATGTCAGAGCTTGGTCCGCATTGCCGGCAATAAGTTGGGCTTGTTTCCGGTGAGATTATGTTCATAACATTTATGGACAGAATTTCTAGGCGCAGCCGAAGTGTCGAGGGGATCCGTTTTGGTGGCCTTAGGATTGCGTCTCTGCTTTTTGCAGATGATGTGGTTCAATTGGCTTCATCAGGCCGTGTTCTACAGCTTTTGCTGAAGCGAGTGTGAAGCAGCTAGGATGAGGATCAGTGCCTCCATATCCGAGGTCATGGTCTTGAGCCGGAAAAGGGTAGGTCAAAGCTCAAAGGTCAAAAAGACTTCATTGTCATTCACATCACATGTGGTAATGTGGTGGAACAAAATTTACATTCTCACAGTCCAGTTACACTCATAGGCAATAAAGTGAATAAAGAATAAAAAAAGAAACACAAATGAGCAGTATATACAGGATAAAGAAATATAGGAGATAAGGAAGTTTGGGGTATTCGCAGGTTATTACATATGTAATTGTCCAAGCAGCAGATTATTACACATGTGATTGTCTTTGTAAAGTGTCAGTGCAGGGTGGAATTTAACAGTCTTACAGCTTCAGGGATGAAGCTGTTACGCAGCCTTGTGGTTCTGCACTTAATGCTCCGCAGCCTCCTGCCTGAGGGGAGCGGGGCAAAAAGAGAACTGATGCCCTTCCACATGCTTTGCGGATCCTGGGAGGAGAAATGACCCCGGATTTTCTGAGAATATGCAGCTTTTGCCCTCTTGACTCTTGCAGTCAGCTCTCTTCTACCTCTTCAAAGTTCCTGTGAGTTACCAAACCTGAAGGCAGCATCCTGGGCTTTCAGCAGAGAACGCACCTCTGCATTCAGCCAGGGTTTCTGGTTAGGGTGTCAAGTCACAGTCTTGGTGGTAGTGACATCCTCCACGCACTTGTTGATGTACCCAAGTACACCAGATGCATAATCATCCAGATCCAGCTCCCCCTCACGCTCAGCAGCCTCCCTGAAGTCCTTCCAGTCTGTGCTGCTGAATCAGTCCTGGAGTATAGCGTCAGCGTCACTGGGCCACACAGTATTGGTCTTCTGTGTGGGTTTAGGGCATCGCAGCGGGGGGTGGTATGCAGGGACCAGCATTATAGAGATGTGGTCGGAGAGCCCGAGGTGGGAATGGGGAAAGGCTCTGTACGCGTCTCTTACGTTAGTGTAAACACGGTCCAACGTGCTATTCCCACGTGTTGGAATGGTTATATGCTGGTGAAACCTTTGCAGGGTGTTTGTCAGTTCTACGTGATTGAAATCCCCCGCTATCACATAGAATGCCTCTGGATGCTGGTTCTGAAGCGAGCTGATGTTCTGTTCCGCTCGAAAGAGCTGCCGGCTGCTGGCGAGGTAGAAAGCTGAGTCCAGTATAGAGTCATTCAGCCAGGTTTCTGTGAGACATATCACAGCGCAGTTCCTCATCTCCTCAGAAACATTCAGCCTCATCCGCAGCAGATCCAGTTTGTTATCCAGGGCGCGGACGTTGGACAGGAAAAGAGACAGAATTGGGGGTCGGTTAGCGTTAGCCCTTAGCCTTTCTGCGCTTCCCCCTCTTCTGCCTACGCTCGCACTTCCTCCGCCGGCCCTTTGTCTACAGTGCTCCGTTCTTCCATGCTGGAGTCCGGAGGAGTCGTAGCCTGCTCAGCGTAACACGAATGTTGTTGTCCATAGTTGCTGTTTTGCTGACCAAACTGTCCTTAATCCCAAAAAGTTCAGTTCGGCTATAGTTCACACGTGTGGTATTACGCTCAGAACCGATGTGAAAACAATTAAAAACTGGGTGTAAACTAGGAGTGTGAGAAACCGCTGCACTTTTGCGTGCCACCATCTTACAAAAAAAGAGTGCCTTCTCCAGGTCGGGGAAGATGTCCTGCCCCAAATGGAGGAATTTAAGTATCTTGGGGTCTTGTTCACGACTGAGGGAAAAATGGAGCAGGAGATGGATTGCGGATTGGTGCAGCGTCTGCATTGAAGCGGGCACTGTACCGGTCTGTCGTGGTGAAGAGAGATCTGATTCAAAAAGCGAAGCTCTTGATTTACCAGTCGATCTACATTCCTACCCTCCTCTATGGTTATGAGCTTTTGGTAGGGACCGAAAGAATGAGATTGCAAATACAAGCAGCTGAAATGAGTTCTCTCTACCTTAGTGATAGGGTGAGAAGCTCGGTCATCCGGGAGGGACTCCGAATAGAGCTGCTTCTTCTCCACGTCAAGAGGAGCCAGTTGAGGTGGCTTGAGCATCTGGATAGGATGCCTCCTGGACGCCTCCCTGGTGAGGTGTTCCAGGCATGTCCCACTGGAAGGAGACCCAGCAGAAGACCCAGGACAGCTGGAGGGACTATGTTTCACGGTTGGCCTGGGAACACCTTGGGAATCCCCCGTAGGAGCTGGCCCAAGTGACTGGGGAGAGTGAAGTCTGGGTTTCCCTGCTTAAGCGGAAGAAGATAGATAGATGGATGGATGGATGGATGGATGGGTTGATGGATGGGTCTTATTATTATGGAGGAGACGCTCTCATGACAGACGTCGCTCCCTAGCATACTGCTGATATCAAAATATTCAGCTTGCACACTTAGCACTCCGGCTGAGCAGACATCAAAGAACATTTGCAAGGACTTGATACAACTAGAGCCAATTAAAGCCAGTGGAAAAAACCCATAAGTCATTAAGTTGGCAACACTGCATATGCTACCTTGTGACTTTTACCTTCCTTAATGACCAAATACGGAAGCACATGAGCTGTCTCTTTTAGCTGTGCAAATTTTCACCTTAGACACTTCAGTTTCTTTGAGCTGACAAATCCTGTATAACACACACACACACACACACATACACACACATATACATACACAAAAAACTTCCATCTCACCCTATTTTGCAGCTCAACTTTCACTTCAAGTTCAGATCCTCTAGCAGAGGTCTGGGTGGTCACAGAACTGAGTGCTCTGGTGACCACTGGTGCCAGCGAGACCTTGACTTTCCACAGTTTCTCTATTTCTTTTTTCAGCCCTTGGTATTTCTCAATCTTCTTGTGCTCCTTCTTTTTGTTGTTACAGTCTCTCACCACCACTGCTTTCTCATGTATCTTGTTGACGACCGCAATGTCCAGTTGGTTATGCATCACCTGTTTGTCAGTTTAGGTCTGGAAGTTCCACAGTATCTTAGCCTTGCCATTCTCCACCACTTTTGGTGGAGTCTTCCACTTTGAGTGTGGGACTTCCAATCCATACTTGGTATATATGTCCCTGTACTCTATTCCAGCCACTTGGTTCTCTGGACTCTTCGCATCTTTGCACACCCTGCATCTTGGGTCATGTCTGGGACCCTGGACTCCATTGCTCTTGTGCTGAGGGTCTGCTCTTCTGCTGCCAAGATAAGTGCCTCTTTGCTGTGTTTCAGTCCAGGCCATTCTAGCCAATGGTAGGATTTGTTGATATCAGCCACTTCCTCAGTCTGCTGACGGTACATGCCATGCAGAGGCTAATCTTTCCATGATGGTTCCTCTTTCTCCTCTTCCACATTGGGTTTCTGCCGCTGGTCTGAGACATTCACTTAGCAGATCTTCATTGGGGGTTTTCTTCTTGATGTTCTCCAGGATCTTGGTTGTTTCATCCTTTATAGTGGCACTGATGCTGTGGGGAGTAATTGCCCCCAGTAGGGTCACCCAAGGCAGACTGGTCCTAAGTGACAGGCCAGACAAAAAGTGGTTCAAAAACACTTGTATTTGATATAAGACAGCAAGGAACTACATGTCCCTTGCCTGGACATGGGTTACCAGGGTTCACCTTGGAGCCAGGCCTGGGGGACGGGCTTGGTTAGCCAGCAGCTGGTGATTAGGCCTCTACACATGGGGCCCAGTTGGCTACATGGGTTTGCCTTCCTGTGGACCCAACACTTGGAGGAGGGGCCATAGAGGTTGGGAGCATAGTGCTGTGGGCAGCAGCCGAATGCATAAACCTTGGCACTCTGACCCTAGCTTACTAAAGCTTGCTCTTGGGACATGTAATTGTCACCTCTCTGGTGGAGAAGGAACCTGAACTTGTGCATGAGGTTAAGAGAAACTGACTAGATATAGTTGGGCTCATCTCGATGCAAAGTTTGATTCTGGAACCAAGCTCTTTGAGAGGAACTGGACTTTATTCCAGTCTGCCCATGTTGAGAGGTGTCGGGCTGTGTGGCTATTGGATAACTGCCCCCTATTGGCGTGTGGCTAGTGGCCTTTTTCTGTGGCTGCAAGGTTGTTGATGTCTCTCATGGCAGCCATCCTTAAACCTGGTGGTTGACACTCCAGGAGAGGGAGGCTGTCAAGCTGAAGAAGGTGTGCTATTGAGCCATCTTAGCTGGTATGTCTCCAAAGGCAGCTGAGGGGTACCGGCAGGCAAAGCGGGCTGTAGTAAAGTAGTTAAAAAGCTCTGCAGTCACAGGGCTCTGGGGGTGGATGAGATCTGCCCTAAGTTCCTTAAACCTATGGATGTTGCCAGGTTGTCTTGGTTGACTCATCTTTGTAACATCACGTAGACATCAGGGGCAGTGCCACTGGATTGGCAGTCTATGGTGGTGGTTCCCCTTTAAAAGAAGGGGGACCAGAGGGTGTGATTCAATTACAGGGTAATCACACTCTTGAACATCCCAGGTAAGGTCTATTCAGGGGGGCTGGAGAAGAGTCTGATTGATAGTTGAACCTCAGATTCAGGATGAACAATTCAGAATCCGTCCTAGTCTTGGAACACTGGAACAGCTCTTTACCCTTGCTAGGGTCCTTGAGGGGGGCATGGGAGTTTGCCCAAACTCCTGAAGCCTTCTCCAAGTCTACAAAACACATATGACTGTGTTTCCTGGAATACCCTATGAGGGGTGCTCTGTGAGTATGGGATTAGTGGTCCATTGTTATGGGCTACTCAATCCTTATAGAAATGGTGCCAGAGTCTGATTCACATTGTGGCAGTAAGTAAGACCTCTTCAGGGTGAGAGTTAGACTTTGCAAGGGCTGCCCATTGTTACAGATTCTGTGGACAGAATCTTATGGACAGAATTTCTCAGTGCAATCAGGGGACAGAAGGGGTCTGGTACTATGGCCTCAGGATTCTGTCTCCACTATTTGCAGCTATTTGCAGATGATGTGGTCTTGTTGGTGTCATTATGCTGTGATTTCAGCTCTCACTTGAGTGGTTTGCAGCCAAGTGTTAAGTGGCTGGGATGAAGATCAACACCTCTAAATCTGAGGCAAGGGTCCTCAGTCGAAAAAAGGGTGCATTGCTCTCTGTGGGTTGGAAATGAGTTGCTGCCTCAAGTGGAGGTTTAGATATCTAGGGGTCTTATTTATGAGTGAGTGAAAAAAGGAGTGTGAGAATGTCAAACGGATTGGTGAAGCTTCTGGGCTATTGCATACTCTGTACCAATCTGTTGTGGTGAAGAGGGAGCTGAGCTGCAATGCAAAACTCTCTGTTTACCGGTCATTCTACATTCCTACTCTCACATATGGTCATGAACTTTTTTTTTTTTTAACTTTGGGTAATGACTGAAAGAATAAGATCACAGATACACACAGCTGAAATGAGTTTTCTCCATAGGGTAGCTGGGCTCTCCTTTAGAGATAAGGTGAGAAGTTTGGTTATTTGGAAGGTACTCGGAATAGAACCATTGCTCATTCACATTGAGAGTAGCCGATTCAGGTGTTTCAGGCATCTGGTCAGGGCGCCCCCATGGCGCCTCCCTAGGGAGGTGATCAGGGCATGTCGAACTGGGAGGAGACCCCGAGGAAGACCCCATACAGGGTGGAGAGGCCATGTCTCTCAGCTGGCCTGGGAATGTGTTAAAATCCTCCTGGAAAACCTGAAAGAAGTGGTTATGGGAACAGATGTCTCTGCTTCCCTGCTGCCCCTGCAACCAGACTCTGGAGTAAGTGGTAGATAATGGATGGGTGGATGGATAATGTAGTCCAAATTGAACAGTCTAATTGTTGTACTTCAGGGGTCACAGAAATTGTGCCAAGGGTCCAAACATTTTATGAGCAAACTTTGCAAGAACCAACCTTTGATGGCAAGAATAAATAAATTGTTATTATTGTTTATTAACAAGGCAAGTCCCATTGAGATCACAGATCTCTTTTGCAAGAGAGGCTTGGACCTGAAGACAGCCTGACATGCATGTGTTTAGCCTGTGGGAGTAAACCTGAGCATCTGGAGTAAACCCTCGCAAACATAAGGAGAACATGCTAACTCCACACAGAAAGACCCTGGGTCCAACCCAGGGCTTGAACCCAGGACCTTCTTGCTGTTAGGCAACACTGCTAACCACTAAGCCTTCAGGCTGCCATTATTAGTTAAATCAATATTGATAATGACCCTTACAGCTGTCAAGCCTGATGTTATTGGTGCCTGAGGAAAAATGTAATTTCTTCCATTCATCAAACATCTCTATTTCAGCTTCAAAAGTTTATACACAGCATTTGTTAATTAGCACAAGTGTAGTTTTTTTGTACTCAGATGCAGAATGACAAGTTTGTTTTACAGAATTTTAAAGCTACATTTTTTAATTTAGGTGTTGTGCTTAATTTATATTAAATTTTATGTCATCAAACAACAGAATTTAAAGGGGTTTTTGTATTTTTTTAAAAATTAAAATGTTTTTGTTGCGATGTTGAGTCACTGTGCAAAAAAGTAAAATTAGCGGAAACGATAAGTATGTCTAAAAAATTAAATGTTAAGAAAATTTATTACATAGACCTATTTCTATTATCACAATTGTTTGGGGTTTACTTTAAACTCAGAAATGCATACAAAATAATTTGAATACCATAGTACATTTTATTCCTTCTCACATTATTTTTATTCTTCAGCAAATTATGGGCCTCCTGCAGGTCATTAACTAATTTCAGCCAGGTAGCTTCAGCATGGTTTAGATGAGAGTTTGATAAAAAATGTGTGCATCATTGATAGGTAATGGGAAAGGGTTTGATGGTGAGTGTGAAAGAATTTGATGTGTGAATGTGAGATTAGTATTATTCAGAGATGTTTATTTTACAGTTCCACACACCAATAAATGAACAAACAATGCACAAACGGTGAAACATAACCAATGAAACTAAAACTAAAATGTACAAATATATCAGTTAACTAAAATGTTAAATTATGTTAAATGTGCCATGTATGTAAAACTTCTGTGTATCACTCATCTAAATCCACTGTTTTACGGTGAGCTTTTTATCCTAATCAGAGACCTGATTCATCTAATTTTGCAACGTTTCTGGGGATTCAGATGTTTTTCCGGTGAGTTCACTAACTTGAGACTTAGCAGCAGTCTGCCAGAGGACATTTAGGATCTGGGTTAATTATGACCTCAAATATGTGTCTTGATTCAGCACATGGATTCGGATCATTAGCCTGAGTGAGTCAGTAACTGACCAGCTGTAATCGGCACCAGCTCCCCTGCAATGCTGAATGGAAAAGCAGGTAAAGAGAATGGATGGATGGATATCTTATCTTATCTTAGGATTATTATTCTAAGCCTACACAGGGATTTTATGTCTTAGTGGGAGTTTTAGAGGTTGTTAGATCACAGAGCTGGCATTGACTATTTATTTGTAGTCCCCACAATTCAACTCTTCAGGCTACACACTGTGAGGAACAGGAGGGGAGAGGAGCAATCAAAGCTCCCTTTCATTTCAGTTCCAAACTGTGACTTCAGATCACGTCTCCATCACTGTGCTCCTCCACCAATAAAATTGTATATCTTGTTGCAGTTATTTCTGGCTGATGGTCTCACATTGTTCCCTTGATTTCTGATCTGCCATTGTTATTTGCCCACTGCTGAAACACTGTTGATGTCAAGCAGTGAAGTGAAAAAATAAAGAGCCTGAATATTAACAAGTCAGTTATTCAGGAAGTCAATCTAAAGTGAAGTTACTTTGCAGAGCAGGAGAAAAAAATCAGCTTAATATTTATTATTATTTTGACAAGTGATAAAACATAATCACTTACTTTGCTTCAATTATTATTGTTGCCGACCTCCGAAAAGTGAAGGTGGATGAATATATTTTTGCATGTGTTTCTTTGTGCTTTTGTGCGTGGATGTGTCTGTGTGTTGTCAAAATATCTCATAAACCACTGAATGAGTTTTATCACATAATGCATAAAATAATCATGGGATGTACATATACAAAGATAAACTTTTGGAGTAAAAGCAGATCCAAGATGGCTGTCACAGCTAATTAACATACAAAGACCATAACACATATGCTGAGCTCTAAAAGATTGCACAAGATATCTGTTTGAAATGTTGCTGTTAGCTATTTAAAGGGGACAGAACAAAACATGTTTATTACATTTAATACACAAAATCCTTCTCAGATATTAAGGTTTCACCCGATCAGTTCTGCCTGTTTTGAGTTCATTTCAGAATAAGCAGTTTTGGTGCTACGTCATGATTATGCAATAAAGCTGCTGTTGGCCTTGCCCTCCCAATACACCCCGCTAACGCACTACATTAAAAAACATAAAAACTAACTGTAGTGTTAAAAGATGCAGACCTGACGCACATTTATATTGTTATTAATTTAAACTCTAAAGATTCTGACTTTGGGACAGGGGCACTTAGTGGTTTCAAACTGACATTTGTCAAGTCGGACATCAGCAGTCAGCAAGTCCAAACCCAAAAAGTGTCCGGACGGCCGTCTGGTAAAGATCAGTTTTATTTTTTTCCCCAACTTTTCTCTTTTGTTAACATAGTTCTAATGTTAGTTTAGACAAACCTGCCATGACTTTAACAGAGAGATGTTTCTGGAACAGGTTAGCTGTTCAAACTACCACTTTCTTTGGCAATATTGTAGGGACATTGCCATCAAAAATAAAATTAAGCCATGCAGCTCTGTTCTCCGTGACTGGGAGAACATGCACGTTCTATATTGCAGCCAACAACAGAACATTTTCCTTTTTCAGCAGACATTGTTCAGCAGTAAAACCAGTAGAACAAATGTGATGGTCTTCTTGTAATGAAGTGGGTGGAGCTCCACTTGGATTGTTAGGTGAGGGGCTGGGTTCGACTTTGGGTTGCTAGGTAACAGGGATTGTGATGCAACAATCCCGAGGTTTTTGAAACGCATCGTTTTGCAGACATCAGAAAACATTTAATTACTGTCAAAAAACGGTGGGGTGTTTTTTGTTTTTTTTGCACTGTTTCTAGAAGCAGTGGACACCCAAATGGAAGTACAAAAACATGAAGTCAAGTCAAGTCAAATTTATTTATATAGCACTTTTTCAGAAACAAGGCAATTTCAAGTGCTTTACAACGTGAACACAAAAATACAGAGTCATAAAACACAATATCTAAAATAAGAGCTAAGATAATCTAAATGGAATCATGAAGCTAAACAAATCTAAAACATGAGACACTAAATAAGACAAATATGAGCTAAGATAATCTAAATGAAATTGTGAAAACACATAAGAAATTCTAAAGTTAAAACTAAACATATAAATCAAGACACCTCCCTCTTGTTCTGCCTCCTGCCTTGGGAGCCATGTGACTTAAGTCCTGTTTGTGCTGCTCGGGTAGGTTTGGTGAATGTCCCATCCTGGTTCTCCTTGTGCGGGCCACTACTGCCCCATGATTCAGTCTACTGTAACCTCATTTGTTTAGCCTCTTTGACAAACATTCCTTGAAAGCATCCCTGTGGGAGTATATAAATGATCTGTTTGTACAAAATGTGCCATTTGACTTGTCGTTAGTTCCCTAGATGAGATCAGGAAATGTGACAAAAACGGATCTTTGTATCAGTTGTGAAGACGCTGCTAACAATTTGTCGCTTTAAAAAGGCAGACAGGAACTGAAGTCAAAATCGAAAGTCAAAAAGCATGATTCCAGAACTTGGGGTTTTTCAGGATTTCCATAAACTTGTAAAATTAAAGGCATAGCATCTCTTGAAGGAATAAAATCATATGCTAAGAATCAGATGATCTGTTGGCACTTGCAGTATGTTTTGTTAATGATTCCCAGCTACTACCACATCAAATTTGAGTTTAATATATGTTAAATTAAGTGTGTTACAGTAGTTTGTGTCTTGAATTGAGTCGTCTTCCAAAATGAATTAGTTGTAGAGGTACATCTGATGATTGTTGTCTGAAAATTCATTAAAATCCAATCAGTGGTTCAGGAGATATTTTGCTAAAGGTCAGAGTTAGACCCAATTGAGGTGGCAAAGTTGTACAAGCAGTAAGAGCTCAGAGTATGTTTTGGGTGTGACTCTCAGGTACGACTACACTAAATCTTAGCTCAGTATCAGTAAAACTAAGTTACAGCTATTTGGTAGAGTCACTTAGCAATGGCAGCCATCTTGAATGAAATTGAATCCAAAAGTTAATGTACCTTTAATAAAATGTGTTTTAGAGATGGCCATCTTAAAACTAATGTTAAGAACCTTTTTCGGCTCATAATATTCCTTCTCTCTCTGTCAGTGCGAGTGACCCCTCCGAGCTGCCACCATGTTACCATGCCCATATCTGATGAGCCCCACACCCCAGCCAAAGCTGCAGAGCTCGCAGTCAACACCCCTCTGGCCCTTCAACTCCCATCAACCCACCACCCCATACCCTGGATCCGATGGGTTTCGTCAGCAGCCTTGTTGCCACTCGCCCTGGCCCCTACGTGGATTATTGCTCCGGTGTCGAGCTGGGGAGCAGAGTCCGGCGGCCCGGCCCGGGAACTTCCTGCCTGGGCACAGTCACCCCAGGATCCACTGCTGCAGAACGTCCCACCTCTGAAGAAACAGAGCTCCTCTGGCTCCAACAGAGGCCCGGAGAAGGACAGCGTGAATGGGAACTTTACTTATATAAATAAGGACTACGTTGGTGACTGGAATGATAATCATGTTACATCTCTTAGCCTGGAAAATGATGTGGACCACACTAAAGAGGATTAGGATTAAATGGGAATATGGGGGGACCTCCTCCAAGACTGATCCCAGTGTCTGGAAAACTCGAAAAGGTGAGTCTTCAAAGATTATGCCAACGGTAGGTAGGTAGGTACATTTATTTATATAGCACTTTTCAGCACAAGGCAACTCAAAGTGCTTTACAACACAAGAACAGAATTACAGACAAAGTTACAGAAACAAAATTACAGACAGGTTAGGTAGGTACATTTATTTAACATGAAGCAGTACATTCTGGCAGCTGTATTGTGAAAGTTTTCATGAACGAGTAGATGGAAAGATCTTGCCACATAATCATACGTGCCAACCATCCTGCATTGGACGGGACAGTCCCGCATTTAGCCCCCCCCGTCCCTTGTCCCGCATCACCCTGTGCGGGACAGCCAAAAGTCCCGCATTTGGCCCTCACACGCCACACTTTGTATTTCTCACGCAAAAAAAACACACACGCACACAGCCTTTTTGTCACTTAAACGCTATATTTAGCGAGTTTTCAGATCCCTTTAGCATTTTTTAAAGCGACTAGCAACAAATCTAGTGACTTTGGTGGCGAAATGTGAAAAAGCACTCATTCTGCAGCGTACTGTAAGCCCCGCCTACTTCCCCAAGCACTGACAGCTGTCAATCTAACAGCAGAGAGGAGACCCGCTCCACTCTGTGTCCACAGTGACACTCCCGCGCGCCCCTCGAGCCCCCCCTCGATGTTTGTGTGTATTTCTGGGAGTGGGTTTTTTGCAGGATGTTTTAAAGACATGATCAGCTGATGAATAGATAAGCTGTGTCTGGCAAAACTTTTTATATACAACTGTACAGTATATATTTGGGCAGACATACTTAAATACAGATAATGTAATACCTAAAATGTGAATGTGTGTGTGTGTGGTTGGGGGAGGGGGAGTGTCAATGTCCCACATTGACATTCCCAAATGTTGGCAAGTATGCATAATCGTTTCAGGAGGTTTCAATTTGGGGTCTAATAATTTAAAATCTGACAGTTTTGATGCCTTAAATGAGAATGATGGTGCTTGGTACCAGTAGGGATGAAATACTAGGCTCACAAGATGAGACGGGACGATATTTTTAAGAAAATACTTTAGCAACAAACTGAACTGATATCTGATTTCTCATGAGTCTTTTCAGATCTTAGGGAGGGCTCAAACTTAGTTTCACAATAAGCCAAAGCTTAAAACCTGATAACTGATAATGAGAAAGAATTGAAAATCGTGAAACAGAAGTTTTTTGTCACAGTTTTTGGTGTCTTTGTAGTTCATGTGTTGTTTTGGTTGTCTTTTTGGTTTCTGTGTTCATGTCTTGCCACTATTCACCTCCCCAGTATTTTTCCAGTCCTGTCTGCCACACCCATCTCCACCTGTCAGTAATTGTTATCTCTCACCTGTGTCCACTTACCTTGTCATTCCTCAGCCTTTAAAACCGGTCTCTGTCTCTCCATTCGCCTCTGGATCATTCTGCTTGTTTCTCGTTCCTCGCCTTGCCATGCCTCGCTTCTTGTTTTTGGATTCTGTTATAGTTAGTTTTGCTGCCACACCAGCCTTTTGTTTGTTTATTTAAAGTTAATAAATAGTCTTCTTTCTTTCATACTATGAGTCTGGGTTCGCCTCTGTCTCCCCCCCTACTGAAATTTTAAAATTTTTCAGTCCTATAACAGTTTATTTTTTTCTTCAAGCACTAAATGTAATGTTTTCCCCCTTACTCCTTTTGTACTCCTGAACTAGAACATGGAGAAAATCTTCAAACCTGTCATTCCCAAAAGCCACTCTTCCATGCAGTACAGCCACTGTGCCAACGCATGAGAAAGCCAAAACAGTCTGAACCTGCTCAGCCTCGCCCAGAGAGAGGTGTCACTGTCCTGCTTCAAGAAATGCAGCTCCTACAGCGGAGGGCGTAACACTAGCAATGGTACCAGCCAGTCCTGCTCGCTGTCCAACTCGGGAAGAAACTCCCTCTCCAGCCTGCCGCCTCACAACAACACTGGCTACGGTCTGGCATCAGGGGACACCCCTGCAGGACACCTGGAGACCATGAAGAGTGTCCTGTAAGAGCACAGGATCTGGATCCATAAGTGGCTGGGGACAGCCCCTATCCAATAGTGGGTCCGGTTGGAGGTCTCCTGGTCCCATGGAGGGTTATGAAGGGGTGGTGAGAGACCTGGAGGACAAACTGAGGGAGAGAGAGCTGGAGCTGCAGCAGGTTCAAGTCAACCTGGATGAGAATGAAGCTGTAATCTGTCAGGTTTGTAGAAGTCCAAACTCTCAGATCATTAGTTTTGTTCTGTAAGTTTAAAAGGATAATTGCTGCTTTGTGTCTCACAGGTTTATGAAGAGAAGCAGAAGCATTTTGAGCTGGAGGAGTTGAGGCAGAGCTGTGCTACAAGGATGCAGGTAGCTTCTTATAAGGTCCAGCATACTCAGCAGCAGGGGTGGAAATTAGCACCCGCCACCGGCCAAATGCGGGTAAATATTTGAAGTGGCGGGTGAATTTGATCAACACACACGCCACTGTGGCGGGTTGGCAATTTGAACAGAAAAGGTGTTATTTGTCCTCTTGACATATGGGGGCAGCAATGTGCTCGAGTTGCTGCTGTTACGTCGAGCCCCGTTCCCCCATCAGATACGGTTCCCCCTGCGTCTCTGTAAATAATGACTTATCTATTAACAGAATTGTTTAGAGGGGCAAATATTTCTCATTAAAAAACAAAAAAAAAAACCACAATTCTTTTAAAAATAAAATGCGCTAATAATATCATAATACAGAGGAATAAACACAGGTAAGGAGTTGTTGGTAAATTATTTTTGTCCTGTGTTTTAGAGGGGGAACTAATAATTTCAGATGGCTGAAATATTTGGTTCCCCCCCTGGTAACTTTTGCAAAAAAAGAACAAATTGACAAGAACCCAGGAAGTGTTTGTCCATGAGCGAAACCAAAACCAGACACGGACGCAAGGCTAAGGTAAGTGTATTTATTTACAGGTGCAGGGAATATATATACAAAGAGCCAGGTTCGGGAGCGGTCTGAAAGAACAAAGGAACAGGGTGAGTCTCAGGTACCAAATCTGATCGGTGAGGTTCGGCTGAGCGAGTAAACAATGTCTCTGTTTCTTACAGACTCCGTGGACATCCAACTGCGTGGAGGAAGGTGGAGAAGTGATCCCAGGTGTTCCAATGGTGAAGGAGTGAGTGTCCAGTCCAGGTAAGTATTCTGAGGTCCAGGTAAGTTTCCGTGACGTGGTATAATCCCAAGGTGTCAAAAACCTGAACATAAGAAACTTGGTTATCGTAACAAGACAAAACTCTGATTAGATTCAGTGGCTGAGAATCTAACCCCAAGAGGCTTCATGCTCCAGTGAAGGTCTGGTCTCAGCTTGCAGCTTAAATACTGGCAGGACTCATTAAAGAAATCAGGAACACCTGTGGAGCAAAAGGTTAGAGGAGCCGCCCCAGGGCGGAGCTAACTCCAGATCCTCACACAA
>NC_051445.1:30350447-30363417 GCF_001649575.2 Kryptolebias marmoratus
ATAAGAAAAATCTAGTTATTTCCATGCAGTGTCCAGAAAGAGATGTTGTTCAGCTTGTAGGGCACCACAACTGCTTCCACCCACCTCCATCATCATCATCATATGAAATTACTTTTTGTCACAACAAAAAATAGTGGCTGGTAAAATATTTGAGTGGCTGGTAAAAAATTCTAAAGAAAATTTTTTAATTTTCACCCCTGCTAAACAGGTGCTTTAGCTGCAGGTCAGAGCTTCTGACGCAAACCTTAATACTCCTCCTCATTCACCAGAGCAGACTGATGATCATCGCAAGCAAAGTTAATCAGTCTGAGTGCAATAAGAAATTTGGATCCATTTAAAACAAAAAAACTGGACAAGCTTGATCTTCTGAGAGAGATTACATTTCAAGATTAAAGATCAGGCATTTGAAATCTGTATGTCAGTGACCGTTCGTTGTATTATTAGTTTTTTAAATGGTATTTTGTGTATCATTCAGGTTTACCAGCTCCAGCAGGAGAAGAAGAAGCCGCAGGAGGACTTTGCTCATGTTTTGAAGGAGAGGGAGCAGCCAGAGGAGCGCTGCACCTCCTACGAACATGAGAAGATCCAGCTTGGCCCTGCCCAAAAGAGCGAAGCCAAACTGCTCAGAGAAAAGGCAGGACGCCTCGAGGGTAACCTGGCTAACCTCAGAGACACCCTGGCTAATCAGGTGACGGGAAACAGACAGTTTCAGGTGTTCCAGCAAGCCGAGGAGCACCTGCTTGCCTACAAGAGCGATGAGGCAAAGGCCCCGCAGCAGAGCAGCACCAAGGCCCTGCAGTACATGAAGGTGCAGATGGACAGGTTGAACTCTGAGTTGGTCTTTGAGCATAAGAGGATTGAACAGCAAGAGCGGAGTTTTGAAGAAGAGCGTAAGATATGACTGGAAGAAAAGGACAAAGTAATCCGCTACCAGAATTACGTGCAGATGTACCGCAGGAACCGGGAGCTGGAGCAGCTCCTGCAGGAGCTCAGTTTGGAACTGGAGAGCAGAGAGGACGACGAGGGCAGCGGCAACGAGATCAACTTTGCTAAAATTGCTGCGACAGAAATCTGATTCTCACAGTTTATATTTGCACTACAGTCTGCTAAATGTTTTCCCTCATTTTATCTAAATGGAAAAAAAGTGTTTTTGAGTTAAAGAGCAGATGTAAAATCAGCCACGCTTTAACTGTGACTCTTGTCGCATAAAGCCATTTGACTTTGAAATGCCATCAGTTCTCTCTTAATGTCTGTGTTTGCACTGACAAGACTTCAGAGTCCTGGTGATTTCTCACTTTTAGAAGTTTATGTCTGAGTAACTTCACTCAACCTTTCACCCTCTTCCTCCTAGTCCTGTGACAGTTATGACTCCACCGTTCCCTGCTGCGTTCGGAGCACTACACTCTCACTCTGACAGCAGTCAGCCCTCGCTGCTACGACTCGTTCGGACAGAGCCGTCGTCAGCTTGCAGTGAACGTGTCAACAGCACATCCACAGTGTCCTCGTAAGAGTAAGTGAATCTGAGTTCTGTTACGTCACTGGCTGCGCTCTGGGTGACATGGACAGAACTGTGTTAATGTTCTAGCAGCTCACCAAAACAGAAACGTGCCTTTATGTACACAGCGTCATGAACAAACTATAAACCACCAACAGTTCTCTGCTTAAGTTGGTATCTCACTGGGCTGCAGCTGTAGGAGATGCAGAATTATGAGGAAATTTACAATTTTTAGTTGCAGTTTCACTGACTACTGAGTGTTTTGCAACCAGCGTTTCATGTGACCGTATTTTAAACAGTATTTTTTTTAATCCCAGCTTGTTTCTGTGTGCACAGCTTGAAAAACTCTATTCTAGGCCGTGCACATTATTTCGTTAGCTACCTCTGCTGATATTGTACCTGCCTTGTACCCATCTCAGCTGTGATGCTCTAAAATCACATATTAAACAAAAAAAGAAGTCAAAATGCTGAGTAAAAAGACAATATTCTGGGCAATGGATGTCCATCATGAATCACACGTTAGCAGCATCTTACCCGCTTTCTTTATGGTTTCCACTCCTGTTGTAGAGAGTAGGAAAGGCTGCGATGATCACGTTTTATCAGGGGTCCAAACTGTGACACAAGCCCTGCTTTTCAAAAATTAAACCCAGACACCAATCCTTCACAATAAAAGCTGCAACGGACTCCAAGCTGGTGGCGACTCCCAAGCGGCTCGTAACCAACACCGGATGGAAACATGTACATAAGTTGCAAACAGTGAACGTCACTTTTCTTCTTAACTCTGGCTTTCTATGCAAACAGTGTCATACGTCTGTCAGCTGTCTTGTTCTTGTCTCTGGCCTGTGGGCATCCCAAACTGTCTGAGTTAACATTAAATAATAATTGATCTGACATTTTAAGAGATTCAGAATCATTCACGTTTGGATCACAATGCAACAAAAATGAATTATAACCCCTGCATTGCTTTAAAAAAAATTTTTTTTTAATCTGATCATTAGTTATTTGTGTGGTTTTTAATCCTGAACGTTGGCCTTGGATGTTTTCTGTCGGAGAGCAAATATCCAAATACAGCTCCAGCGTAAAATATCTGAACTCGTCCGAAACTTAAACTATCAAACTGCTCCCCTCTGCGACACTCGCTGGAAAATCGAGAACCATCGTGGACATTCTGAAGACTCCCTCACCCTCCGTTTCAGCCCAGTGAGATGTTGGCTTTACAGGAAAAGTAAAACTGAAACACATCCAACTACTCTTTAAATGTGCTCCTTTGTTCTGCAGGCCTAAATCTTTATTTCATAATTTTAGTGTCAACCGGCAGCCTTTCGTGGCAGGATTTCCAGTGAGAATTATGATCCAGACAGAGTAAGGTGGAAGTAGGAACAGGTTTATTCTGGTGCAGTACCATTGATCCTAACAGCATAAAGAAAAACAACCACACAAAAGACACAACTGCAGCCTTAAATAGTCACAGCTGATAAAGCACTAAACCATTCTTCACAGGGAAATTTATCAATTTACAACTTCCATCTATAACATACATTTTATCAAAATACAAATATATTTCCACTTACTTTTTATAAATATTTTATATTTTAGACCTACACCTAAGTATCATAAAACACCATGAAAACTAAGTGCAAAAACCCCCACACACTTTTTCATGACCTCTTCCGGAACCTATAATGGTGTCTGAACCCCCGGGGAAGTATTTGTCCAAACACCTTGGAGAGGACACAGAAAAGACAAGTGAGTCACTAACTTTTACCATTACTACACTTCTCTTGCACTTACACGCTTAACAGATTTTACACAAACATTTGCTTACGTTTCTAAACAGGAGACCTTATTTCCTCTGACTAACAATTCTTTTCTTCTCACAGACAATGTAAAATAGACGCTCTTACCAGATAGAAACATGTATTAATGTACCTGTAATTGAATTAACTGTATTAACATGGGGATGATTGTAACTATGCACTGGTGAGGTCATGTGAGTTTATGGCGTACGTGATTGCCTGTACCGCGTATGAAGATAACGGGGACTGGGGGAGTCAGCTCTGCAGAAACCGGAACCCACCCGAAGAAAACCACCTGCAGAAGACAGAAAAACAACTCCATATATGGTCCTGGAAGGATGTGCATATGAAGATAGGCCAACACAACACAGTTAAAACTGCTATGTTTTAGAGATCTCGCTCAGACGTGACTTGGGTTTTGTTACAGATGGTAAGAGCATCTCCTTTGATGGTCGCCGACCCCCACTGAGACAACAACCACCCCACTTCTTAATGAGGAGCAGCTTTGCAGAGCCTGGAACAAAAGGCTACATGCTGATAATTAAAATTCTCAATAAATATTCAATAAATAGTTTAACCTTCTTGTGTGCAAATGGTTCTTTATGTGCAAATAGTGCTTAAAGTGCTGTGCTAAACAAAGTGCTTGTTAAAGTGCAAAGGTGCTCTTAAAGTGCTATACAGGTTATGTTTATAAAAAATAGTCCGAGTAATGAAGACCTCTTCATTACATTTTCCTCCCCCTTCTCTTAAGAGCACGGTACCTCAGTCTTCTGCTATCCTGGGTAAACAGTCAGCAACCACATTGAACTTCCCTGGCTTGTACTGACCTGTGAAATCAAATAAAGTAGCGTCCCAGAAGATAATACCTGAGGGCATCGATAGCCCACTTCATAGCCAAGCATTACTTCTCCACTTTTGAGTACCTCATCTCTCTGTTGAGCAGCTTCCGACTTAGAACACCACAGGCCTTCCTTCACCATCCACCTCTTGTTGAGGGACAGCTCCAAGCCCCACTCCTGAAGCGTCGATTTGCAAGATGAATGGCTTGCTGAAGTCTGGGCTATGTAGAATTGGATGAGTACATATTGCTTCCTTGAGGTCTTTCAATGCTCAATCACATTCTTCTGTCCAGCACACCTTGTTGGGAGCTGCACTCTTTATTAGGTAAGTCAGTACTGCTGATCGCTCTGCAAAAGAAGGTATAAATTTCCTGTACCAGCCCACCAAACCAAGAAATCCTCTCACCCTCTTTTTTTGTAGTTGGAACTGGGAAGGATTGGATTGCCTCCATCTTCCCAACTTGAGGTTTTATCTTCCCAAAACCAATGACAAAGCCCAGATACTCCACTTCTCTCCGGGCTATTGTACACTTCTTGGGGTTAACAGTCAGCCCAGCCAACCTGATGCGATGTAGCACCTCCTGTAGATGAATCACATGCTCCTCCCATGACTGGATATACACCACAACATCATCCAAATATGCTGCAGAAAATGCTGACACATCTCTCAGTATATGATCCATTAAACGTTGAAATGTAGCTGGCCCACCCTGAAGCCCAAATGGCACGACTTTAAATTGGTACATACCAAAAGGAGTTTTGAAGGCGGTCAGCTCCCTTGCGTCTGGTGCCAAAGCCACTTGTGAGTATCCTTTGCACAGATCCAGTGTGGTAATGTAGCTTACTGAACCAACTCTCTTCAACAGGTCATCAACCCTGGGCATTGGGTAAGGATCAAAGATGGACATGGCATTTAAATATCTTAAATCAATGCAGAATCTGAGGGGGCCATCTTTCTTTGGTACCAGCACAATTGGGCTGCACCACTCACTACTTGACTCCTGAAATATTCATAAATCCAATATCAGCTTTGTTTCTTTTTTCCAGCACTGGCACCAATCGCTTTGGTATACAATCTCTGCTTTCATCCGAATCTGGTGTTGAACCAGTGATGAGAATCCTGGAATTTCTCGGAAGAGCTAAGGATCCAAAAGAGGATTTATGTTGTCCTGCTCAAGAGGAGACAAATGAGAAAGGTCAACTGAAGCACTATCTGATATGCCAGTTGGAAAGAATCTTTCAGTCACCTCCTCATCTTTAACTGCATGCACCAATAACCCCTGGTGCACAGGCTTCTGTTGACTGTGGAACTCTTTCAACAGGTTGACATGAAATGTCTGATATTTCTTAGCTCTGTCTGGCATGTGCAGTTCATAAACAACTTTACTCACTTATTTGGTGATCTCATATGGTCCGTGCCATTTTGCCAGCAGATTGTTATCGCTAGTAGGAAGCAGTAACAGTACCTTCTGTCCTGGAAAAAAGACCCTGTCTCTGGTCTTCTGGTCATACCAGGCCTTTTGATGTTGCTGAGCTGCTTTCATGTAAGCCTGTGCAAATGATGCCCTTTCCTGCAATCTCTCTATCATGTTGATGACATATGCTGCAATGTTTTCACCCTCTGGCTTGGGGTCTTCCCAGCAGTCCTTCAGCAGATCCAATGGACCAGACAATAGTTCAAAGGGCGAGAAACTTGTGGAAACCTGTGGAACATCCTGGTAAGCAAATAACAAGTAAGGCAGCCATTAGTCCCAGTCGGCACCTGTGTCTGAGACAAACTTTCGCAACATGTTTTTGAGTCTGGTTATATCTTTCCACTAGCCCGGCCGTTTGGGGTTGATAAGGGATGGTCTTCAGTCCCTTAATCCCTAACAACTTGTATACCTGCGGCAATATTTTGGACAAAAAGTTTGTTCCACAATCTGTAAGAATTTCTCTTGGTATTCCCACTCTAGAAAAAAGCTGCAGGAGACAGCTAGCAATATGTCGGGCTTTAATTGATCTAAATGGAAAGGCCTCAGGATACCTTGTAACATAGTCACATATAACCAATATGTAGCGATGCCCTGTAGCGCTCCTCTCTAATGGGCCCACAATATCCATGTCTATCATTTCAAAAGGTGTTTCAATAAATAGCAGCGGTTGTAACTGAGCTACTACTCCCTTGCCTGAAGTCAACTGGCATTTGTCACAAGAACTACAAAACTTAGAAACCTGAGTATGCATTCCCTGCCAAACAAACCGTCTGTTGATTCTACTCACTGTCTTGTGGAAAGCCATATGACCTGCCCAGGGAATTGAATGGCCTAACTCCATAACTTTGTTTCTGAACTGTTGTGGAAGGGCTAAAGCCTCACACTTTCCCTTCTTCTGGTACAAGAGGCCTGCTTTAATCATGTAAACTGCTTCTTCAAGGAAGTTTACCTGGCCCTGATGAGCTCCCTCAACTCCTGTTACCTTTTCAAACCAGGGTTTTAGAGTAGGATCACTTCTCTGAAGTGCACCTAAATCTGCAGGAATGTCAAACTCAAACACATTATTTGGTTTACTCATCTGTATTATCCCCTCCTCACCTGAGCCCCTAAACTTATCCCTTCTTTTTGGCCCTCTAGACTTCCTAGTCTTTCCCAACCTGGCTTCCAGAGACTCTCCAAAAAAGGGCAGCTCCTCCAGTAGAAGACCTCTTTATTACATACAGATTATCTAATTAGTCCAAAGAACAGTAGATAACCTGGAATAACCTGGTATTTGATTAAGCTGGAAAATCTATGGCTGTAAATTTCTACACGTAATGTTTTATGAATAAATTGAAGAACCATACTGTGACTTTGTATAAAGAGTTATAAATAAAGTCACCTACGAGTCAGTCACCCAAGGAAATTAAGGCAGCAGCAGCTTCAAAATCTAAAATCTAACTTTAACTTCACTCATTAAACCCTCTGTTGTGGATTTATTTGTACTTTTCCAACAAATAGGAGTACATTATCTCACTGAAGCATAGTCACGGTTGGTTCATCTTTTCCGTTCCAAGAGGCAGTAAATGGGTCAAAGCTGAGATGCGTTTAAATTTTATGTATCACTGAAACTGAGCTTTTGCACTGACAGATGTTTTGGAGTAAAGTCATGCAACTTGTTTCCACTTATTGTTACATAAACTTTTTAGTTACCCGTATAACAGATAAAGACATGTGTCAGGGTTTTGATTTATTCAATCTGCTAAGAAAGAATCACACCGGAGAGGCTCGCTGTGTTTTGTGAAGGCCTTTGCAAAAAGGAGAAATTCCACAACAGCTCCTAACGGCGTGCTGTCCAGGAAGTTCTGCCTGCTTACTTGGGCTTTCTCTTTTATTAAAGGAAAAAATAAAAGGGGTGATCTGAGCCGGCCAAAACCGGTTCAGATCATAACAAAAACACATAGCATAACCATAACACATCTATGTTTGGGAGAGCCAGATGGTGTGGCGCCCGACGTCTGACTTCCGTGTAGCACGTAGGCAGTTTTACACATAAGCACAAAGGCTGATAACCTTTAAAAACCCTATCAACATTTCTTCTGCTCATCTTAAATCAAACAGACAAAAAAAAAACTAAAATAAACCACTGTGAATAGACCAAATGAATGTCCAACACACTCTCCTCCCTATAAATATAAAACCTGTATATTAATGTTTGTGTGCAAGTTTGTTTTGGTTTTTCAGATTAAATTTTATAACCTGCAATATTTGTATGAAGACGTTAAATGTATATTTTCATACTGTACATTTCTTGAACAAATCCAGTGTGGTTGTAATTAAAAAGACAATTTAACTTCTCTTTTGTATCATGTAGATCATTTTTCATCGTAAGTTTGGACCAGTAATGGTTCAGCATCGTGCTTTCACGAGTTGTGCTGTAAGTCCAGGTTTGTTTCAAATGCCTTTGCAAGGCTTGAGTCTGCCTCCTGCAGGTTAAAAAGGTCATTACAAGACAAGTTACAATGCAGCTCCACACGGATACATTTTACTTCCATAAAAAGTACCATATTCGTAATTTGAATACAGGTTTTATTTAATGATCTCGCATCATTAGTGAGAAGTCTGAAGGTTGTTTTAGTTTTTTTTTTTCAGATTAATGACAGAGTTACATACCTGACCTCTATGGTGCAAAAGGTGTCTAATCACCAGGTATAAAAAAAAAGTTCAAACTCCGTCTCGATTTTGAAGGTTTTTGAGAACTTTGAGCACAAACTCCATGAGGCTTTGGCCTTGTTACTGAAGGCTTTCCGGATTATGTCCACGATGTGTTGGTGGGTAACTCCTTGGAGGGAAACTCCATCCACAGAAACCAGCTCAAATCAAGCCAGAGACACAAAAACAGTAATTATCATTCCCCTCACCACACGGCGGGTGATACAGTTATGGCCTGAAAGAGAGTTCGTCTGTCAGGTTTGAGGTAACAGTTTCACGTCCTCTTGAACTTTCCCTGAAGCTACTTGTCGACCATCGTTCACCTGCTTTGGGCTACTAGATGGTTCAGTTAAGCCTTCATCAAACTTCGTAAGAAGTTGGTTCATGGTCACATGGTTGCGAGCCGTTTATTTTCGCCCACACCTTTCATCCTCCTCGAGACGCTCTGCTCAGAACACCCGGGAAGCTCCTCCTGTGGCATTAAAACAAGTTTCTTCTCGCCTGCTTCTGAGCTCTCCTGTCCTCATACAGATTTTTGCTTCCCTCACCGTGACCAGATGTGTTCCAAACGCCGCCCGGCCAAGGCACACTTCCTCCTTCTGTGGTCTTTTTAGGTTCGTAGATTTATAAGTTTTGCTGGAACAGTCGTAAAGACGGCTGTATTTTCTAACAGCCTTGGCCAGCTGTTTCTCAGCAAAAATGGCTACAACTCAATTAATTTTACAGATTTTGAGCTACAATTCGGCATGGCAGTAGCTGATAGTCATCCTTAACAGGTACTCTAAGCTCTAACGGATCACACCTGATCAAGCAAAGTTGTTTTTCAAGATTTGGCCAAAAAGGCTCAAATTTAATCGCAATTTTAAATCATCATGCCCATTATCTTAGTTTAAAACTTAAAGACAGCACTATTAACTGTAAAAAAAAACATTACTTTCAGGAGAGCCCACAATGTGATACATCATCGGGTGGCAGTGGCTCAGGAGGTAGGGGTTTGTCCTGTAATCGGAGGGTTGCTGGTTCAAGTCCCTGCTCCGGCTGTCTCAGCCGTTGTGTCCTTGGGCAAGACACTTCACCCGCCTTGCCTACTGATGGTGGTCAGAGGGCTCGGTGGCGCCGGTGTGATGGCAGCCTCACCTCTGTCAGCCCGCCCCAGGGCAGCTGTGGCTACATTGTAGTTTACCGTCATCAGTGTGTGAATGTGTGGATGAATGGGTGAATGATTGTAGTGTAAAGCGCTTTGGGGTCCTTGGACTAGATAAAGCGCTATATAAGTGCAAGCCATTTACCATCGTTGAAAGCTGTGACATTTTCTTTGCTCCTCTTTATCCTGTCAAAGATGCACAGAAAACTTCAATTTAATGTTTCATCCACCATCATTAAATCAGGTGTGTATGTTAGTATGAATGCATGATATTTGGAACTATAACAGCCTACTGAGCTCAATAAGTCTTTTATGATTTAATATTACACAAAATAAGAGAAACTTATCGTGCAACCCTACTGTGAAATAAGCACTACTTTTAACCGGGTAACTTAAAACGTAGAAAAAGCTCAAACTTCAAGAAAAAAAAAATCTGAATTCATTTAAGTTCCTGGACTCATAAAAACTTAATTTCAAACTGCTGCGAATTCCTGAAACTGTGATGACAAAAGAAAATATATTTAATCATAAATAATATGTATGACAGAAAATAACAATAAATACCTTGAGTACTTCACAAGTGGAAACAGCTCCTCCAGGAAAGATCTTCTCAATCTTCACCATCGGCTGAAGCTTTGACTCCATCCCACCAGATATACTGATCCCTGTAATGTCACAACAATGAGGCATCATTTATAAAACTATAAAAACAATAATCCTGATGAGTTACAGCAGGAGTCCAAATCCTGCTCCTGGAGGGCCAACATCCTGCAGGTTTTAGATGTTTCTCTGCTCTGACACACCTGATCTGAATGACTAAGTGATTAGCAGGACTTGAAGAGCTGCTGAAGAGCAGAGAAACATCTAAAACCTCTAAAACCTGCAGGACGGTGTTCCTCCAGGAGCAGGATTTGGACACCCCTGTGTTACAGCAGCTAGAGTTAAAAAAGCTGAAAGCTGGAGCACTTCAGATAATATGTTTCTGTAAAATTTTGAGCAGATATACCCAGAGACTGTTTGGTTTTGGACATGTTGATGGTTTGGAGCTGATGCTCTCCTCAGAGCCGTTAAGTCAGTTTTGGAAGCAGTTCACCTGCTGTTCCCAACTTGTCCCGAACACCTGAGACAACGGGGGCTGGCTCCGAGGGTTTGCGCTCTGCAGCATGAACATTTTGCCCCTGCCTCCGCTCTGCTCCTTACCGCTTCTGGAAGAACTCCTCCCCTGCTCCGTGTCCCAGGTCGAGTGAGGCGAAAGTCGAGTTGATGTCCGTGCAGAGAGGAGGGTGGAGGTTGCTGCTGCAAACCAGCAGCCAGTTGGGGGTCACTGTCCCGGCAGAGGGGGGTCTGAGGTCTCCGGGTCGTACACATCCACAGGTACGTCCAGTAGAGACGTGAAGGACCCGGAGGTCTTGGGTTTCCCACTGGACCCCTGGGAACCAGTCTGGCTGAGCTCCTCCAGCAGGTGGCTCTTTTTTTCCCTTTTCCACTTTCTCAGTGCTGCAGAACTTAAAGCCTCCTATGAAATTTGGAGGAGGAAAGTGTTTTAACAGTGGTTGGTCCTCTTTTTAAAAAAAAACAATCAGAAATCAAGATAATGTAAACTTCTGAATTTCTTTATTATTATTTAATTTTAACCGTTCATAAATCAGATCGTTCAGGAAATAGGTGCTTTGAATTTTGACTTTTGTAACTTTTATTCTTTTCAAAACACATTTTTTGACTTCCGGTTTGCCATGCGAACAGGCTAGACGTAGCAACGGACTGCTCTGGAAAAATCCAGCCTTTTAACTAAATACACCCCACAGAAAGCTAAATTTACGCCACCCATCAATACAAAAACCTCTTGGCTAGTGCTCTTTGATTACTTACCCACTAGTGATGGCCTGTAAGAGCGCGAAAGGAACTAAGAAGGAGGACGCTAGCTTAACGCTAGAGGCTATCACCGCACTGCTTCAACAGCACGGTGAGGATCTGAAATCTGAGTACAAATCTTTGGCCAACATGCTTAGCTCCAAGCTAGACCCGGTGCGGCAGGGACTGGAGGAACAGGCAGAGTGAGTCTCCTCCTTAGAGCTCGCAACAGAGGATCTGGGCCTCCAAGCCTCCAAGCATGAGTGGCTGACCTCGAAGGTTCGTGTGCTGCTCTCTCGTGAAGACAACGCTAAGCTAAAAGACAAAGTGATGGACCTCGAGAGCCGCAGCAGATGACAGAACATCTGCATCCTCGGTCTGCCCGAAGACACTGAAAATGGGCACCCTACTCATTTTTTCTTCATTTTGTCTGTGTCAGAAAAACACTTCTTTGTATTCACAAACTGTATGCATAAAAGGAAAAAAACTTAATAAAAAGACAGTGATAAAAAAACTAATTTTTCCCCTAATTTTCCCAATTTAAATAGACTGATTTCTCTTGAAATCCTCCAAAAACATTTTCTTCAAAACCTACCTCAGCTTATACTACTACTGCTAATTACATCATTAATGCTAATACTACTAATCCTAGGTTTGTTACTGCTAATACTAGTGCTGCTAAAGCTAATTCTACTAATCTGAATAATACTACTGCTAATGCTAATAATGCTTATATTTCTAATGCTAAATACTACTAGGATTTTGCAACTTTTAGCTTTTAGCTAGCTAAAAGCTAGTGTTTGGCTACTTTAAGCTTAAACAATTCAGTTTCAACTCAATTCAATTTAATTCAAAAACAATTTAGTTTCAGCTTCATCAGATAATTCCAAGAAGTCAATCACCGCTCAGCATTCACTCTCTATTTTCATTAAAAAAAGCACTTTCTCTAGTCACACTTAATGCTTAATATCTGACAATTCTGACTTGAATAATTTTGTTTTTAAAACTTCTAATTTGTCCTTTTCGGTGTGGTGTTTCTTTTAAAATACTCAATACAAGCTTAATTGTGTCACCAACAACACAATACAAAATACATTTTTATGAGGAATAAAGTTCAAGCTTCAGATAAGCTAAAGTTACATTTATTCGAGGATGTCAAAACAAATGTCCAGTAAAACAAAGCGATACTAAAGTGGAGGTTGTGACCCAAGATAGAAGTGATGAGGTGCCATTTGGGGGCTCAGCCAGAAATGGGAGATCGAAGAGGAGGAGTTTGGACTGTAGAGAAGAGATGGGCCAGAAGTTAAAACTCAGAATAAAGTAATTTTTAAAACACAGATTCAAGGCTTTATTAGAACCATTTAGAGTTTTTGGGGATTTTGTTACGTCGTGATGAAACTCTGACACCTTTCTGTTTAACCCCAGTACTCACCTGAGCGTATTTGAGGATGTTGTAGGCTTCGATTTCAACCACAGTCACAACATTGTTGAACAAACTCAGATCAGGTGATGGGAGCAGCATTCTGATCATCAAAACTAGAACTAGATTAAAAACACCCATCCATCCATCCATTCTCTTCCGCTTATCCAGGGTCGGGTCAATGGGGCAGCAGCCTAAGCAGGGAGACCCAGACTTCCCTCTCCCCAGCCACTTGGGCCAGCTCCTCCGGGGGAATCCC
>NC_051445.1:30366484-30378616 GCF_001649575.2 Kryptolebias marmoratus
GGTCTTTGGGCTGCACTTCGTCTGGCCCCTCACCTAGGACCTGTCTGCCTTGGGTGACCCTACTAGGGGCATGAAGCCCCTGACAGCATAGCTCCTAGGATCATTGGGACACTCAAACCCCTCCACCACGATAAGGTGGCAGCCCAGGGAGACACCCTGCAAAAAATTAATTCTTCAACTAAAAAAACTACTTTCTAGTAACCTTTGGTAGCTGCTTTCTAATGTTTCAATGTTTTTGTTCACACTCTCTATGGTTTAATCAGCACCTGATCCTGCTGCCTGGTGAATAATGCACAGGGTCAGGATATTTTTCACAGCACAAAATCCAAGCTGCAACAAGTACAGCAAGCGAGGAATATTACGACTACATGCCAGCTGTCAGAGTGGCCGCACCTCTCAGAGACGTTAGTTCGGTCCTCGTGTGTGGCAGAACTAAAGACAAAACACAGGCGAAGGGTCAGGAAGTTAATGCCACGGCAGGTCGGCTAACGACGAGGTAACACAAGAAACAAGTCGGCTAGGAAAGTGACACTTCCTCTTCAGCTCGTCCTTAACTCCACGTCCAGCCTCAAGTTGTCTTATTCTAACAAACTGCAAAAACATAAAGGCTGCAGGGGATTCATGACACACTTTTACTGTTATCTTTAATATCAAACTACTTTACAACCCCACTTCTGAAAAAATTTAATTGTGTAAATGTAAATAAAAACAAAAGGCAATAATTTTCACATCTCATAAACCCATATTCTATTCACAATGGAGCAAAGTAAACATATCAAATGTTTAAACTAAAATTGTACCGTAATTGAGAAAAAAATTAAGTACTTTGAAATCTTATGGCAGCAACACATCTGAAAAATGTTGGGTCACGGGCAACAAAAGGCAGTAAAAATAAATGGAACAAATAAAAAACAGCTGGATGACGTTAATTGGTAACATTGGTAACAAGTCAGTAAGAGGACTGGGGATAAAAAGAGATAAAAAGAGAATTTTAGAGGCTGAATCTGACAGAAGTAAAGATGAGCAGAGGTACAGTCCACAAAAACGTCTAAAAGTAGTGGAAGAATTTCTGAATACCTCGAATATCCCATCATCTACAGTTCATAATATCAGCCAAAGATTTGAAGAATCTGTACAAACCTCTAAGGTCAAAGGTCAACACTGGACATTGATCTTCTGCATTAAAACCAGGTTCTGGTTCTGTTCTGCTCAGGAATACTTCCACAGATCATTGTCTGTAAACACAGTTCACCATGCCGTCCACAAATGCTGCTTAAAGCTCTATCAGACAAGAAGCACCCAGATGTGAACACCATCCAGAAATGCTGCTGTCTTCTCTGGACCAAAGCTCATTTCAAATGGACTGAGTCAAAGAGGAGAACTATTCTGAGGTCAGACTGGTCCAAACCACGGAGGAGAGTGACCATACAGCCTGTTATCAAAGCTTGCCTCTCTGATGGTATCGGGGTGCACTATTGCCTCTGGCAGGGGCAGCTTACATATCTGGAAAGGCTTCATCAATGCCAAAAAGTATCTACAACTTTTAGAACAACATCTCCTCCCATTCAGGACTGTTGATCAGCTAGAATCCTTTACAGACAGAATGTAAATGATTCTGTCTGTAAAGGAATCCGTCTAAAACCTCATGCAGCTGCTCTCCTCAGGTTCAGATGTTTAGATGTTGTTAAAAGAAGATGAGATGTTTTACAGTAGGAGACATGGTCATCACAACTTTTTTGAGATGTGCTACTGCCATAAAATTCAAAATTAACATTTGATATGCATATGTTCCATTGGGAATAAAACATGGGTTTATGAGATTTGTAAATCACCGCTTTCTGTTTTTATTTACATTTTACACAACATCCCGACTTCTTCAAAACTGGGGTTACGTTTACCTGCTGGAACAGTATTTGTGTGTACATCTTCCATGACATCAGGGTATTTGTCCGTAATTTCTTCTGACACCTGCTGCATTCTGCAGCAGATGATGAAGAACGAAACGCCGCAGCCTCACCTTGATGGTCATCATGAGACCGCCGGATATTCTACCTATTACTTATTGTTCAGACGAAATGCAAATTGCCTGTTGACATCTGTTTTGGTGCTGCTTTTGGAGATGATCCAGAAATATCTTACCTACAGTATGTTGACAAAATAAGAGAAAAACTCCAACATGGTTACCATCTAGCTACCAAGAGTGCTACCAAGAACCATCTGTGAAACAAATCCTGTTATGACCAAAGAGTGAGAGATCAACCTTTGCCGGAAGGAGATAGTCCTGATAAGAAATGTTGGTCTTACCGGCAAACATAAACTTCAAGACTGATGGAAATCTACTCTCTATATGCTTGCAAGTCCCACAACACAACAGCAGGAAGTTCCCGACATTTAGTTTAGGTCTGATCTGTAAGGAGCAGCTTCTTCCATATGTTTGCGGTGTCCCATAAATGGCTTGTGTCAAACTTCAAACAAGACTTTTAAGGCTTTCTTTCAACAACGGCTTTCTTCTTGTCACTCTTCCATAACAGCCAGATTTGTGAAGTGCACAACTATAAGTTATCCTGTGGACAGATTGTCACACCTGAGCTGTGAATACCTCCAATGTGACCAGGGCATTTTTGGCTGCTTCTCAGATTAATGCTCACCTTGCTCTGCTTGTCAGTTCAAGTGGGTGACCAAGTCTTAGTAGAGCTGTAGTTGTGCCAAACTTTTTTCATTTTAGTTTGAACAGCGCTCTGTGAGACGTTCAAAGTTTGGGCTATTGTTTTATTACCTAACCCTGCTTTAAACTTCTCAACAACTTTATTCTTGACCTGTCTGGTGTGTTCCTTGGTCTTCATTATGCTGTTTGATTCCTAATTTTCTGTAACAAACCTCTGAGGCATTCACAGAACAGCTGGATTTATACTGATATTAAACTCTGGCTCACACCACTACCTCCACAAATCTGGACTTGTCCTCCAGACCAGAACACCACCGCCAAGCCACACTGCCGCCCATCCAGTGGTCCAGTTGTTTACCTCTGTGCAAGAATAAACTCAACTTCATTTTAAACTGTGTACCGTCCTGTTTTCCGCATGTGAGTCAGAAGACTTCCCAAGATCATGACACTGCAAGTGTACTTGTGGTTCCTAGTTTCTGAAAGTAGAATGGGAGGTAGAACTTTCAATTATCAGGCTCCTCTCTTGTGGAAACAACTTCCATTTTCTGTTAGTGAGGTTGACACCCTGTCTACTTTTAAGACTAGGCTTAAGACTTTTTCCTGAGCTATCCCTTACTTCTATAGGCTTAGACTGCTGGAGGACAAACTGACCACATTTCCTTACTTTGCAGCTGTCTTTACTTGCTCTACTGTAATTATTTCTATTATTGACATGTGTTTTTCTGTCTTTTTACTAATAGAAACTACTTTGGTCATCATCTTCCTCTTCTGCTTATCCAGGTCTTGCTCTCAGGGGTAGCTGCCTTAGCAAAAAGGCCCAGACAATCCTCTCTCCATCCACTTCCATCAGCTCCTCCAGTGGGACCCAAGGTGTTCCCTAACCAACAAAGGGATATATACCTTCCAAGATGTCCTGGGTCTTTCCCGAGGTCTCCTCCTTAAAAGACATGCCTGAAACACCACCACAGGGAATGACAAACTAAAGATAAAATTTTCTTTCGAAATTCACAAGTAGCAACAAATATCTCTAGATTAAACTCCCTCTTGATTTGGCTATATGAGCCTCTGCAAGCCAATAAAATAAAAACATTTTCTGTTTTTTCCAGTTCATTAGCACTAGTTAAAATTTAGCTGAGTTTAAGCTGTTTTTTATTATCAGATTATTGTCCAGTTCATATGTGTTCAGTGCAGAAGAAAATATTAAGATAACCCCCCACCACCATCCCAAACCTGTCAACTGTTAGGGGAGACACTCATTTTTACATTTTAAAATTAGAAAAGAAAACCCCTCTAGATTAAATATTGGAGTTTTTTATATATTTTGTACACTTCGACACAATGTTGAATTAGGTTGAAGGTTCTTCTTTAGTCTTTCTCTTAGAACAAACGTTCTATAAATGCAGTTTGGCTTTAAGATCTTTTCTCTGTCCTATTGATGTTCATGTCTGGAACACTGAGGAGCTCTGATCTTGTAAGATGAAGGTCTGCTTTTCAGTTTTGTTCCAGAATATTTTGTTTGTAACATTTGATCCCATACATTGTGTTTTATGTGAAGTTGTGGACTAAAGGTAATTTTTTTTTTACTGTGATTTATGTTTAAATTAAAGATCACAGAAAGACCAATATCTTTGACTTTATGTCTCTGATTCACATAATGAAAATCAAAATTTTCCATCAGTAAGTTTTAAAATGTACAGTGTAAAACATATTCATAGAATTGCAAATAAAACAGGTAATCTGTGTAAATTGTAGAAATGTTTATCTAAGCTTTATGTTGTTGTTATTTTTTATTTAAAAATTTAATAATTCTCTTTTGGGACTCCTTTAAATCTTTGGAGCTGGGGGTTCATATTAATTGCAAAGAACTTGAACGCATCTTGTTATCAAATTCTGAGTCGTTTAATTTTTATCAGAGTGTTTTTGGAGCAGATAAAAGTTTTATGTCTGGACGTTCTGCCAAGATACAGAGCCTGACCCGGCGGATCTCCCCGGCTCTGCGCGGAGCCCCTGTTGCTTTAAGCAGTGCGCTCTGCCGTCCAACAGGAGGCGTGTCTCCCCGCGGCCGGGGCGCAGCGCAGCTCTGCCACATGTAAGAGCAAGAAAAGCGGCTCCGCTCCTCCGTGGAGACAAACCAACGTGTCTGTGCTGCTCCGGCGACTCCCTGCTGTACCTCAGGTAAGAACATTCTCCTAAACTTTACATTTATTCACATATTTTTCCTTTAGTGCACTGCTACTTTCCAGGAACGGCTCATCTATCAGACACATAAAATCTTTTAAAAAATTAAATACCGCGGGCATCGTTACATTTAAGTTTATTAAGCTAAACCATCCCCTCATCAGCGCACCTTTACGCACAAACAACAGTTTAAAGTTGACGAAAGATCCGGATTCAGAACCCTGTTCAGCCATGACCTCCTGGTTCTTTGGCCAACCTGGGCTTGGTGCCGCGTTCCAGTTCTGGGCTCGGAAAGAGACTTGAGAGCTGTAGTGTGACGGACTGTCAGAGACCGGCAGGAGTTCACCAGGACACTAACCAGCTTTTTAAGAGGAACGGAACTTTAATGTGACGCAGCTGAAGTGCGCACAAAGCAAATGTATTATACTATGAGTGTGTGTGTGTGCGTGCGTGCGTGTCTGCATGTGAAAACAAACTCAAGTAAGAACATGCACTGTGCGTTTTTCGTTGTTTTCTATTATTTTCACCATGTAGCCTTCAACCTGCAAACAGCGCTTTGAGGCCGTTCAACAGACGCATAAAAAGCTCGGTTCTGGTCCCGTTAGATGAGTTCGGGGCTGATTGCTGCACTTCATGTGAGTCAAACTGATGGGGATTTATTCTATTAGGTGTGTCAGAAGATTTTTAGGAAAAAAGCAACAGTCCAAGAGTTTTCTATGGAACCATCTATTACCTCTAAGGTCAGTGTGATCCAACTCCAGTGGACTTCGGGGTCCAGATCGTGGCCTCTACAAGACTGCACCACTCTCACATCCTATTCATGATTAAACAAAGAAAAAAAGGCTGAAGTCATCCACATTTAAGTCAGCTTCTAAAAGAAGCAGGCTGAACCACCAGGTGTGAGGGTTCAGTTTTGGTTCCAGCTGATCAGGACCTAGATGTGAGGTCGCTGTCTCTCTGTCCGGTGCTGAAGACTCCTCTGTGGCCCGAGTGGACAAACCGCCTTTAATTGGATTTTATATTAAATCGTAATATTATTATTTATTAAAGCTTAATATTTTAACTTTTTAATCTTAAATTTTCTTTGTAAAAAATTTAATCCAGCCGTTTTTATTACCTCCTTGTTTAAATAACCTCCACGTCTTCATGTTTGTCATGAAGTTGAGTTAAAGATAAGATCCGAAAAATGAGTTCAGTCTAAGATGAAATGATTATTTGGACAAAAGGCCCCAAAATAGATCTGAAATCAAACAACTTAACAAAACAAACAAAAAAACAATTTGAGCTAACACAGAAATAGATAATGGAACCACTCGTACGGTTTTTTTTTGTTTTTTGTTTTTTTTAGGGCAGGTCAGGGGGAATATTTAATCCCGAGCGGCAAATTTTCCCACAAGGTTAGAGATTTATGATATGGGTCTTTCTGGACCGGCTTCATCTGAGTGGAAACATGTAAGTGTGACAGAAAGCAGAGCAGGGTCCGACAGAGCGGACAGAGACCCCTCCTAACTGCTTCGGATCAGAACCACTCACACACCGGCGGACATCAGGCTGAGGTGGGTCTGAGGGCAGGAAGGAGCCGGATCACAGCTGAAGCTGCTTCTTGTCGGTTCTGAGCGCGGATCGAACTGGATCATCAACGACTCACCCTCTTATCTCTGCCGTTTGTCTCGCAGTGAATGAACCGGTTCCAGCCCGCCCTGCCTAACATGGACGCCCCTCCATCCTCTTTCTCAGCTGAGTCCGGGGGCCGTTTGTTCCTGACGCAGTGAGCTGGACCCGCACCGAATCCCGGTTCCGGCAAATGGATGTAAAGAAGGAACTCTTCAGCCCGGCAGAGCCCACCACCATGTCCTGATCCCGCTGCTGTCCGAAGCCGAACCTAACCCGAGCCGTGAACCAGATATAGTCTGGGAAATATACGGAACCATTCAGGGATTAAACTGAGCTTCAAGCGGACACCATGGAGGTGTTGTTCAGGTGCAGCGCGAGGCTTCTGCTGCTCTTCTTCCACTTTCTTGGATGTTGTGACGGGATGCCGCACGTACTGAGATTTGGTGAGTCCGCTTTTTTTTTCTCTCAGGTTCTGAAACTTCCCGTGTGTCTGTAGTTTTAGTCCTATGACTGAGTCCTTCTCCCACTGCGGGCAGTTGCTGGAGATGGTGTTGGTTTTGTGTACTGAGGCGGAACAACATGTAGAGCTGAGGACGAGAGGTGGTCTGCCCGCGCATAGTAAAGCTGACGCAAAGACAGAAAAATCAAGGTTTTATTTCTTTAAGGAACAGAGCTGCATCATCTGAGACTTGTTGCTTTTACAAACACGTGTGTGTGTGTGCGCGCGCGCGTGTATTTCAGGTGTGATGACACGGCTTAAGGCTGACACTACCGCCTATTTTATTTCAATTAATTTAAAATAATAAGAAAAAATTCCCTCCAAAAGTCAAAGTCAACTATTTTATTGTTAGTTCAGTTCCATTTTAACAATTAACTTGGACTTTTACCGTTTACTACAATATAAAATGTAAGTACTGACTTGCAAAATATCGTTCAAAGACCCAATTTCAACATAATTAATAAATAAAATGAATGTCTTCTTATTTCTATATTTAAAAATAAAAAGCCTGAATAATCAGCATGCTGTAAGGTAAGACCTGCAGCAAACATTGGAGAGAATTCTTTCTTTTGGAGGAATTGAGTCAACTGGCTTCACCTTTAGAAAGAGAAGAGAAACAAACACAACTAAACTATTTAAAGTGTTAGAGTGGAGACTGAAACTCTGACAAATGTTCTTTAACTTAATCCACACTTTTTGTATTACATTTGAATTGTATTTATTAATGATATTCGTCATATATGAATTTGTTAGATAAAAAAATCTACAGAATTAAATGTGTTTAAAACATAAGTCAGATTGATCAAGTAGTGCTGACACAGAAGTTTTGTGTGTAGATCTGTTCACTCCCATACGTAAAGGAGATTTCCAGCTATCAGGATGTCTTTCCCCATTGTAGTGGACAAGAAAGGGACAATAAGAGATTCAGATATTTTCTTTTAGCTTTTCATCAAAAATATTTTTACTTTAAACAACAGAGAATAAGAGGAAAACAGAACGAAGATGGTGGGGAATCAGACCTCCACTTGAGAGGGAAACATAACTCAACACAACGCTGGTACAGTATTAATCGAACCTAAACCCAGATTCTAGTCATTTATTCACTGAAAAATGTAGCAGCCAGACAACCTGTCCAATGTCATAGAGTGAATCTATCAGCTTTAAAAAACTTACAAAAGCTTTGTTTTTTCTTCTGGCATCCCACAGCCCCTCTGTCTGTCTGAGCGCCTCTGTTCTTCTGCTGCTGTTGTAAGTCAAGGAAACCTTCCAGGCCGTACAAACGACAGTTTTACTTGGTTGATTAACCACTGTTGATGAGCAGACTGTTTTATCTACCATGATGGTTTGAAACTGTAGCTCAGATAAAGCAGACAGGAGCTCGACAGTTACTGAGTGCAGATTAGCGGTGTGGAGAAAATCTGTTGAAACATTTAAGAAATTGAAAGATAAGTTCATAAAAATGTGTCAATCAATTTGCATAAATGACATCCATTATGACGATTGTTTGCAGCAGGCCTAAGTGATGTGTGAAAAATGCAGACTGAGACAAGTATGTTTGTGTGTGTGTCGTTTTATACGGAATAATAATCCTGAACATTACATCTTTTCCACATTTAAAAGCACATCAGAAATTGTATTCTTGTAAGAAACAATTTGGATAAAACTTAAAAATTTCACCAATATCCTTATTTTATTACTTATTAAATAGTTTTCACTGTTTAGAAATTCCTCCATCTTACATCTTTCTTTTCCTATTATTATTTATTTATTTAGTATAGGAAAGCAGTACAGATGTAAAATGGCTCCTTCCACCTTCTCTTTTCAGTTAAAGCTATCGGGCAGAAGACTTACAATTCATTAGCAAGTAAAACCTTTTTTTTTCTTCTGCTCTTAGTGTCCTGAACAACAACAACAACAAAAACAAAAAAATAATTATTATTTCACATACAGTACTCTGTAAAATACTGTTTGTTATTGTTTGTTTTTACTATGCATTTTATTGTGAGATTTTAAGAGTTTTGTTTTTGTTTTAAGTCTTGCTAGATGTCAAAATTAATTTCTATTTTATGTAAATTAAATGGACAAAATACTTTATTCTATTCTATTCTATTCATCAACTCAACTCAAAATTTGTAAAGCACATTAAAAACAATGTAATTTGACCAAAGTGCTGAACAATAAAAAAGTTAAGTTACAACTATAGTAATAAGCAAAATGATAATACTATGCAAAATAACAAATTATAAAAGTGACCATAATAATAAATATAGAATAATAAAATGAAATTATGTAAAAGTACAACACATTAATTCCTCTGAACCTATATTAAAAGCCAGTAAAAGACAATGCTGCCTTCTTATTCTTTTTATAACTCCCTGTTTTTAATGTTTCAGGCAGTAGTCATCTGCTGACTTGCAGAACTTTGGTTGTCAGAAAAAGAAAAATGAGCAAAAAGCACCAAATTACAAAAATAAAATATTAGTTTTCTCTTATTGATAAAATGGAGTAAAAGTGCTGCAAAGATTGAACACATTACAACATAAGAAACTGATTTAAACAGAGTATAAAAATATTTTATTTCCAACAGTTCTTTTGGACCAAAAGTAAATGTAAATAAAACATTCTTTGCAATTAAAGCCCCACTGTAGGATTGTGTAATTAAGTAATGAAGAGTGGTGAGATGTGGATTGATTTTTCCATCGATGCAGCTGAATTGGATTTCCATCAGAGTGAAGAGAGCGCAGACAGATAGACTGTTGAGATGCTGCGGAGCTCATCGTTGTCTCTTTACATTAAAGCAATTGTCTTTATGTTCAGCAGGGAGATAGTGTGCTTCCTGAAACATCCTCTGCATTTTACTGTATCATCTCAGTCTTAGCATGTCTTTCTTGTAACAAACATATAGTCTTTAAAGCTTAACAGTTAAAATCTCAACTCTGTGTTATCCAATCTTTGCAGTTGTCTGAATAATTTTGCCCTTTTTGTGTGGATCTTCTAGGTTTTAATTGTTGAATGCAGCAGAAATTTCCTTGCCCAGTAGCTAAAGAAAAATGAGATTCAGTTGTGACTGAAGAAAAACTGTATTGTTTAACATGCTGTGCTCACAATCAAAGCAGCAGTGGAGCAAAGCAACATGTAAATCTTTTCACTGTATACATCTTTCTGACTTAAAAGGTACAGTATAATTTACATGCATTACAAATGATTTAGGAGTCACAAAATACTGTTTTCTGTAATTTAAATAAAATAAAAACATTCACAAGTTTATAATAAGTAAATACATGTAAACATCTGGAGTTGGCTGCTGCTCAAGGTGAAGTGTTTTTTTGCTGTTTCTTGCAATATTGCATAATGTTTTTTTCGAGCTTTGACCAAAATGCTACAATACTATTATTTGATGATGATCTTAGTTTAAACCTCTGGTGTGAAAGGTGATGTGTAATATGCATTCAAGGAATGCTAGGCCTTTATTTTGAAAAAGAACTGAGCATCATGTGTTTTCAATGACTGGATATGAGCTGGGTTACTCTTTCACTTCCTGTCTGCAGATATGTTTGTGTTTGATTTCTGAATCTGTGAGGGCTAATGGCAGCTTCTGTCACCTGGTGATTTTATTGTGTCATGGTTAAATTTTTAAGATGTGACAGTGATGCAAGCATTTCTGAGATCTGATTTTCTCTTTATTGCCTTTGGCAGTAGGCAATAACTACTCAGAATGTTAATTCCATGTTGGTATAGTAAATCTTCTCTGCTCTGGTGTGAACAAAAAGCTTTGTACAGACTGTCACAGTGGGTCTCTGGAGATAAGATTATTAGTTAACCATCTGAGTAGAAATTATAGAGACTGAAGTGGGGTCAGGGTTCAGATGATGCGACCAGAGACACATGCTGACAAACTATGATAATAGAAAGCACAAAAGTAAATTTTCTCTCAGCTTGTTGGTTATAAAGTGTAATACAGATTAGTTGAAAAGTGACTGACTTAACTGTTACTTGGTCTGTCATAATGTCCTGAGATCTGATCTGAACCCAAGTGAGACTACCAAATAGACTGCATGTGTGGGTCATTTTACAGCTAAGAGACCCTTCCTGCCCACTGCCATCAGCAACTATAACAACTCTTTAACAAAACCAGGATTACGAGCTACAACATTTAATTTCCCTTTGGGATTATTAAAGTATTTTTGAATTTGAATTTGAATTAATACATTATTACATACACTAGCATGAACTAATATCATCTTATGATGAGAAGGGATGAAGTTAAAGTTGTTTTGGTCAAACCTAATGACATTAGTTGCAATCTACTGCAAAATTACAAAATTCTGTGAGATGTGTTCAGAAATGCACTCAGATTGTATGTTGAAAATGAATCTCAGCTACAAACACAACCAAATTTTAACTCAGCATCTGTAAAACTGTCTGCATTAACACCATTTTTGTTTTTTCTTATGTCAGTTGTCTGTGGTAGCCATGTTGAATTGGGCTAACTACAATAGTAAATCAGTTGTAGTTGTCTGTCAAGTGATTACTTTCTGAGAGTTTTATCAAATCTGTCAGGTAGTTTATGAGCAATTTTGCTAACAAACAGACACAGTTGGCTGCAATAGTTAATGACAAAGTTTTAAGCAAGGATCTTATGTGATCTTATAGTGCTTAGAATATGTGTTGGGAATGACTCTCAGCTACCAGCACACTGAAATTGAGCTCAATATCTGTAAAACTGGCTGTGTTTGGGACATTTTTGCGTTTACTTAGCTTGCTTAGATGTGGCAGCCATCTTGAATTGGTTTGACTCCAGAAGTTATTGAGTTGTAGATATACATCCAATAACGACTTTTTGAGAGTTTTCATAATATCTGTTCACATTTTCAGGAAATATTTTGCTAACAATCATGCAAATGAACACACACACAGACATAGGCAAAAACATTTTTGCTGTTGTGCTTTTGGTGGTAAGCGATAATAACAAGCTATGCATAAACTTTATGATTCAGTAAACTCTGCTGAGTACACAGCAAATCCAGGAGGCCCAGATTAACACTGTCAGATTTGATTTCAACACTTTTAAAGTGTCTATATGGGTCCACACCAGAAAGTGTTAATTTAACTCTTTTTGGAGAGTTGGTACCTTAACTCTTATAAAGTGTCAAATATCAAATCTGCTGGAGTTAAT